>NW_020174553.1:3546153-3659069 GCF_003031525.2 Neophocaena asiaeorientalis asiaeorientalis
ACCTGTGAAGCTGTCTGGTCCAGGACTTTTTTTTGTTGGAAGATTTTTAATCACAGTTTCAATTGCATTACTTGTGATTGGTCTGTTCATATTTTCTATTTCTTCCTGGTTCAGTCTTGGAAGGTTATACGTTTCTAAGAATGTGTCCATTTCTTCCAGGTTGTCCATTTTATTGGCATAGAGTTGCTTGTAGTATTCTCTTATGATGCTTTGTATTTCTGCGGTGTCCGTTGTCACTCCTTTTTCATTTCTAATTTTATTGATTTGAGTCCTCTCCCTCTTTTTCTTGATGAGTCTGGCTAAAGGTTTATCAATTTTATTTACCTTCTCAAACAACCAGCTTTTAATTTTATTGGTCTTTGCTATTGTTTCCTTTGTTTCTATTTCATTTATTACTGCTCTGATCTTTATGATTTCTTTCCTTCTACTAACTTTAGGTTTTGTTTGTTTTTCTTTCTCTAGTTCCTTTAGGTGTAAGGTTAGATTATTTATTTGAGCTTTTTCTTATTTCTTGAGGTAGGATTGTATTTCTATAAATTTCCCTCTTAGGACTGCTTTTGCTGCATCCCATAGGTTTTGGATCATCGTGTTTTCATTGTCATTTGTCTCTCGATATTTTTTGATTTCCTCTTTGATTTCTTCAGTGATGTCTTGGTTAATTAGTAACGTATTGTTTCGCCTCCATATGTTTGTGTTTTTTACGTTTTTTTCCCTATAATTGATTTGTGATTTCATAGCGTTGTGGTCAGATAAGATGCTTCATATGGTTTCAGTTTTCTTAAATTTACTGAGGCTTGATTTGCGACCCAAGATGTGATGTATGCTGGAGAATGTTCCACGTGCACTTGAGAAGAAAGTGTAATCTGCTGTTTTTGGATGGAATGTCCTATAATATCAATGAAATCTATCTGGTCTATTGTGTCATTTAAAGCTTGTGTTTCCTTATTAATTTTCTGTCTGGATGTTCTGTCCGTTGGTGTGAGGTGTTAAAGTCCCCACTATTATTGTGTTACTGTCCATTTCCACTTTTAGAGCTGTTAGCATTTGCCTTATGTATTGAGGTGCTCCTATGTTGGGTGCATATATGTTTATAATTGTTATATGTTCTTCTTGGATTGATCCCTTGATCATTATGTAGTGTCCTTCCTTGTCTCTTGTAGCATTCTTTATTTTAAAGTCTATTTGATCTGATATGAGTATTGCTACTCCAGCTTTCTTTTGATTTCCGTTTGGGACATCTTTTTCTATCTCCTCAGTTTCAGTTTGTATGTGTCCCTAGGTGTGAAGTGGGTCTCTTGTAGACAGCAGATATATGGGTCTTGTTTTTGTATCCATTCAGCAAGCTTGTGTCTTTTGGTTGAAGCATTTAATCCAATCACATTTAAGGTAATTATTGACATGTATGTTCCTATTACCATTTTCTTAATTGTTTTGGATTTGTTTTTGTAGGTCCTTTTCTTCTCTTGTGTTTCCCACTTAGAGAAGTTCCTTTAGCATTTGTGGTAGAGCTGGTTTGGTGGTGCTGAATTCTCTTAACTTTTGCTTGTCTGTAAAGCTTTTGATTCCTCTGTCAAATCTGAATGTGATCCTTGCCAGGTAGAGCAATCTTGGTTGTAGGTTCCTTCCTTTCATCACTTTAAAAATATCATGCCACTCCCTTCTGGCTTGTAGAGTTTCTGCTGAGAAATCAGAAACTTTGTTATTTTTCCCTGGTTGCTTTTAATAATTTTTGTCTTTAATTTTTGTCCATTTGATTACTACGTGTCTCAGTGTGTTTCTCCTTGGGTTTATCCTGCCTGGGACTCTCTGTGTTTCCTGAACTTGGGTAGCTATTTCCTTTCCCATGGTAGGGAAATTTTCAACTATAATCTCTTCAAATATTTTCTTGGGTCCTTTCTCTCTCTCTTCTCCTTCTGGGACCCCTATAATGCAACTGTTGTTGTGTTTAATGTTGTCCCAGAAGCCTCTTAGGCTGTCTTCATTCTTTTTTCTTTATTCTGTTCCATGGTAGTGAATTCCATCATTCTGTCTTCCAAGTCACTTATCCATTCTTCTGCCTCAGTTATTCTGCTATTGATTCCTTCTAGTGTATTTTTCATTTCAGTTATTGTATTCTTCATCTCT
Organism: Neophocaena asiaeorientalis asiaeorientalis; assembly: GCF_003031525.2. Classification (NCBI taxonomy): domain Eukaryota; kingdom Metazoa; phylum Chordata; class Mammalia; order Artiodactyla; family Phocoenidae; genus Neophocaena; species Neophocaena asiaeorientalis. The sequence continues at coordinate 3,548,278 of NW_020174553.1, forward strand.
GTTTGTTTGTTCTTTAATTCTTCTAGGTCTTTGTTAAACATTTCTTGCATCTTCTCGATCTTTGCCTCCATTCTTTTTCCGAGGTCCTGGATCATCTTCACTATCATTATTTTGAATTCTTTTCCTGGAAGGTTGCCTATCTCCACTTCATTTAGTTGTTTTTCTGGGGTTTTATCTTGTTCATTCATCTGATACATAGGTCTATGCCTTTTCATTTTGTTTATCTTGCTGTGAATGTGGTTTTCCTTCCACAGGCTGCAGAATTGTAGTTCTTATTGCTTCTGCTGTCTTCCCTCTTTTGATCTTTTAAACTATACTAAATCTGGCCATTTTCTTGCTGTAATAAGAAGGACCAGAGCAAGAACCTAAGTAGGTACAGGGAACCCCCTATGGCCTAAGAAATGGTAATAGCTAGATGTTGCTGAAACTTATTCAAATATATTTACAATGATAGTATGCAATTTTAAAAGAATTTAAAAAAGAGCAAATAACAATTTTTAGGAGTACTGTATTATGAGGCCCTATAAAAATCTTACCTTTCCCTTCATCTCTCTGTCTTTTCTTCTCAAATGAGATCTTCAAATAGCAAGAGAACTACAAAATGGAAAGTAATCTTATGATGTCACCTATTATAAGCCTGTTGAAGAAAGGAAGGAGAGAGAGATGTCACCAAAAGACCAATACATATATATTAGCCTGGTCAGACTGGCGGTTTACTTCAACTCTCATTTATACCCCTGAGAGTTTGGCGTTTCTTCAGTTCTTTACCTGAATCTATGTCATTTCAAATTCTACCTATCTTTTCAATTAATTTTGCCTTAAATTATCCAGAGTCCCCTGATACAAGCAACTTGGAAAAATGGTGTTTTGACTGAATACTGAAAGGATAAAGACAAAAAGAATTATACATAAACATTGTGCTCTGGTTGGTAAATTTCCTTCTCACAGGGTACAAATTAGTAATTCTGAAACCACTTTATATGCGTACTAGCATTGAATAACTAAATAACTTGCTTTTAAGGGGAGCCAGGCTTCTTACAGACAGTCAAAAAAGTTACAAATAAACAAGGGGGGAACCTGGAATGAATTAGAGTCAGAGATACCAGTAGGAACTTATGTTTATTTAAACATGCATACAAATAGATAGATATAAAAACAAATATATATATATATGTGTGTGTGTGTACATGGGTTACTATATATATATGTGTATGTATATATATATAAACACACACACACACATACATATATATATATATACACACACACTTATATTTTTTAGTTCTGTTCACCAATAGAATTTAGAAGCAGTGATATCCCAGGAGCACATCTATACCCAGATCTTGGTTTCTAAATACTAGTCTCCAGTAAAAGGAACCAGTGCTTCTTGGGAAATGACTGATCCTAGAACTAAGGTAGGGAAAGTACAAGATGTTCCTGGAGCAGCTTACAACTCCAGGAATTAAGGACATGGAAAAAAATTAAAAGGTGGATTCAAAAGACACAGGAATCCACCCAAGTTTCCAATGGGCAGAGGTGGAACAATTTGAGCAACAAAATAAATAACCATGGTATTGAATTACTATTACCCAAAGAAGGAAACAAATATCGATGAGTCCACATTAATGTAAAAATATATGGAAGAGAAAGAATAAATGATCCTTACAGAGGAATCCCAAATAGCATATATTCCCTGCCTGTAGAAAGTGGAGCCTAATTCCAATCCTCTTGAATGTGGACTGGACTTAGTGACTTGTTCCCAAAAGATAAAAATGGAAAAAATAGTAACTTGAGGGTGGAGAAACATGGAAGACACCGTTTTAATTAAGTGGTCAAGGTTAACCTCACTAGTGTTAAGTCATGTCGATATCATACATCCCTTGATATGATGCAATGAGAAAGGCACCTCACCTCTGTGTTATTCTACCCTAAACCCCACAATTCCAGTTTAGTCATGAAATTGATCAAACAGATTGAGGGAAATTATACAAAACACCTGATCATTACTCATCAAAAATCAAGATCATAAAACAATAAAGGAAAGACTGAGAAACTGTCACATATTGTAGGAGCTCAAGAAGATACAAAGACTAAATGCAATGTGCTACCTTGGATTTGGGTTAAATCCTAGATAAACAGTGGACTTCAGTGGAAAAATGGTGAAATCTGAGTAAAGTCTGCAGTTTAGTCAATAATATTGTATTAATGGTAAATTCTTAGTTTCAACAAACACACTGTGGTTATGTAAAATGTAACCACATTAGGGGAAGCTGGATGAAGGGCATATGGGAACTCTGTGTACTATCTTTACAATTTTGCTATAAATATAACATTTTTCCAAAATAAAAAGTTAAAATATCCAGTTCTTTTTCTTGCTGATTTCTCCTTAATTGATGCCTGGTGCTAATGAACAAATTTTTCACAATCTCATTTAACAATGGAACTAAGATTGTACTCAAAATTGGAGAATTTTTTAGTACCTGCTGCACTAAAAATATCATCTCAAATATTCTGAGTGTTTACCCTGATGTTGGTATATGGATAAAAATAAAACATAGGTTGTTCCCTGAATGCTTTATAGACTAAGTGTCTATGCAAATTCAAAACAGGTATTGAAGCCCCCCAAGACACACCATGCTGAAGAGGACCTCATTGTAATAGTACATAAAATAAAGGGCAGACATGTTGTAAATACTTGAATTTCTCATACAACTAATATTTATTAAGCATCTGTAATGTTTCAGCTACTCTGCTAGGTAGTATGGATACAGTGTTGAATGGAGGTTTACTGTTTGATGGACTGGCCAAGAAGATATTCATCCCTTTAGATTCTAAGGCCAAAAAGTAGTTTTCTTCATGACTTTCACAGTCTTACTAGCTTTCATCAGGAGCATCTATTTGAGATTAATCAATTTCAAACCAGAACTAGAAATATGAGGAAACTGCTTTTTCATTAAGCGTATTCAGAGGGCTCAGAGTCAATCTTTGCTTCATCTCCTTTCCCAAAATATGCTGATAAATAGAATATTTATTCATGCCCATCCAGCTTATTTCAATAGGAAGGCTACTTTGGGTGCTGCTTCAAAAGTATAGGGAACCAGGTGAATGATCTAGATAGTAGAAAAAATCTGCATGTTAAAGTCAGCTTTTACTTTTAAGGAGAAAGATCAATATCAAACATCAAAGAGAAATATTTGATGCCAAGCACAGTATTTTTTTACATGAACGGTTTTCTTTACAATGAACAAGGTTCCATTTCCACTACATCATTTTTCTCTAGCGGAAGAGTTTCCATAATTACTAAACATATATAATTTGCTTAATTCTAAAGGCTTTAGACTGTGCTGTTATGCTAGTATTTATATACCACTGTATGTTACCTTTACAGTTTTCAGGGAGAAAGTCAGGAAAAGCAGGACTGACTAAAATTCCCAACCTCCTCTTAAAGACCAAGATTGAGTTACAATATTTCAGTATAAAAAGCAAACAATAATTACTCTGTGTTTATATGTAGTGTTTTATAGCAAATATCAAAGAGCTTATTCTGGAATTGATTATTAGAAAAAAAATTACACTCATAAAAGCATTTCATGTTTTTTCTATGACTTGTGTATTAGCTTGGACTTTTAGCTGCCAGTAATAAGAATATAGGTCAGACTTCCTACAAGTTTAAAAAAAGAAGGCGTGACAGAGAGATTTATCATATCTGAGTGTCTCAAACAATCCAAGGACAATTTCGGTCTGGTCCTGAGGATGTCTGCTTCTTTCTGCATGTCTGTTTCCTCTCTCTCTTCTCTAATCATGGTTTTCAATGGCATCAAGCTTGCCTTTGAACTTGGTGCTGCCAATTACTAGCTTTTTTTCCCCCTTGGAGAAATTATTTAATCTTTCTGTGTCTGTTTGTTAATATATGAAGTGGGGATGAAAATAGTACCTACTTCACTGAGTTGCTGCGAAGATTGAATGAATTGCTTTGTGTAAAACACACAGAACAGTGCCTGGCCTGGTAAACATTCTCCAAGTGTTAGGTATTATTTGTATTGTAAGGTCACCCTGAAAGCTTTTTCCATAGCCATTAATTAAGAAAATAAGGCAAATGAAGATTTTCCCAAAATAGTCCATTAAAAAATGAAGGTACCAAAACCACAGTAACCTTTACCACCTAATTAAATTAGAAATATTAAAGTGCCGTTTTGTAAAAGAAGATTCTATGAAGGCCCTGTGCTCTAGAATTTCTACAGAGCCATTCCAGATAGTTAGGCCACTGTTTTGCAGATAGCAAATGCCTTGCATATAGCTCTCTGAGTCTCTTGAGACACCCCTGAGAGCCTATGAAAGTCTGGGTACTAAAGTGTCCACTGTAAGTTAACTGAAAGAATAAGAAGGGGAAGTAGACAATAAGGATGTGAAACAGATGTCTCGTTTGCTCTCACCTCTGCCCACAATGAGAAACTGGGGAGTAAGAATAAACAGAAGCTGATGTTTGTTCTGTTTTGTTTTGCTCCTTGTATTCCTCCCAGTTTTCTCTCTTACTGGTTCCAGTTCTTAATTTCTCCCATTTGAATAACCCTGCAGGAGAGACAAATAGGGCCTTAGGTTATCTCATTTCCAGTCTCCTAGCCATTGTCAAATCTTGCATTTGACCATATTGTTTGACCCTTAGTTTTGAAACTAAACATAGTTGAAGTATAGTAGAAAGAATGAACAAGTGAAAGAAAGAGGCTGGATGAACAAGTGAAAGAAAAAGGAATTTCAGTACAAGGTACTCTTAGGGAATAGCTGGTTAAGAGAATAATTCTAGGTGAGAAAAGGGGGTGAAAGGAGGATAGTATGGTTGTTGCAGGCTATTTCAGATGTTTCATAAGATTTGACATGCCTAGGTTTTGAAGGGAAAGTTATAAAATTAACCACACTTACAATAACAAGGTTCTGTTCAATCAACCTCATATGTATTAATTTATTTCACTCACAATAACCTTATACATAGTATCTTATTCCCATTTCATATAAGGAAGCTGAGCCCAGAACAGTTAAGTAAGTTTTCTAAAGTCACACAGCTTGTAAGAGGCAGAACCAGGACTTGAAAATCAGATAATCTAGTGAGCCCAAGACCTTTAACACTACGCCTTACTATTCTGCTTTGAAAAATAACTGAATTAGAAGCTTAATTCTACAAAGCAAAGCTCAAGAATTAAAATAAACACATTAAAGTAAATGTCATTAAGAAATTTTACCAAGTTCTATATCAGAATGAGAACATGATCTGTATAACTATATTTGCCAATATAAAAAGGGAAATAATTTGATATCACTACTGTACTTTACTGCAAGTTCTGAGATTAAAAGAGTGCTTGTGAAAATAATAATTAGGGATTGTTCTCTTATTTAAAGAAATAATACAGAATATTTTAGCCTTTGAGAATGAAAATATTCAACTAAACTAAAGATTCAGAGAAAATTTAACAAATGAAGACAAGATATTCAAAGTTCGGCCTTAAAGAAAAAGACTAAATACTTGAGGAAAAATAGCTCTCCATCATGACTAAGTAGGATTTATCTCAGATATGGAAGTCTGGATCAAAATTCAGAAATCTTTTACTGTAATATTTTATTGCTAAGAATCTATAGTGAAAACCAATAACCAGTCTCATTGCTAACAGTGAAAATACCAGAAGTGTGATGAACACCTGAGATTGTATTAAAATTAGGTAATAAATAAAGATGCCCATCATGATATGAAACAGAAACTAGTCATATAACTTTTGAAAACTATAGACATAAAGGTGCTAGAACCTCACCATCACCCATCAAATCAAGTAAAAGCTTTTAGAATCAATAAGATAATTTAGTAAATTCGTTGGTTATATAATACACAAACATCAACAGCTATCTTCTATTTCAGCAGGAATCTGTAAGACCCATCTCACAATAGCGACCATAAACCTAAAATATCTAAGATAAGCTTTCTTCAGAGGCCTGTAGGGGAAAAACTATAAAACTCTACTTTAAGAGAACACTTTAATAATTGGAAGAATATGCCAAATTTCTAGAAAATAAGGTTGAATATTTTGAAGATATCATCTAAGCAAATTAATTTTAGGTTTCATGAGTCTAATAAAAATTCCAATGAGATTGTTTTTGGAACTTGATGGAATTATTCTAAAGTTCATATGCCTGATAATACATAAAATGTTCTAAAACATTTTTAAAAAGATGATAGCTAAGGGGGAACTTGCGCACAGGGATTAAAAGATACTGGGCAGTCATATTGCTTTTTATGGCTGCTCGAATTTTGATATTTAGTAATAATTCATATATTTTATACTTATGTTTTTTAATTAAAAACATATTATCAATGAAAGTTTATCTAAATGATTCAAAAGTATTAAAACAAAGTGACCAAAGATATAGCATGTAGAAAATGAGAATTTCAGGCATTATTGACTCACCAGATTATAAGTACATGGCACTTAGGGATAGTACATAGGGATGGGTCATGGCTGTTATTGCTGCTGCCACAGCTCAGGCATCCACCATGTCTCAGTCGACTATTTTTTTTCCATGGAAAGGCATTTTATTTTAAATACAGCAGTGTGTACATGTCAATCCCAAACTCCCAATATATTCCTCCCCTCCACCCCTCCCCCCGGTAACCATAAATTCGTTCTCTAAGTCTGTTTCTGTTTTGTAAATAAATTCATTTGTAACTTTTTTTTTCTTTTTTAGATTCTGCATATAAGTGATATCATATGATATTCGTCTTTGTCTGGCTTACTTCACTTAGTATGATAATCTCTGGGTCCATACATGTTGCTGCAAATGGAATTATTTCATTCTATCTAATGGCTGGGTAATATTCCATTGTATATATGTACCACATCTTCTTTATCCACTCCTCTGTTGATGGACATTTAGGTTGCTTCCATGTCTTGGCTATTGCAAACAGCTGTGCAATGAATACTGGGGTGCATGTATCCTTTCGAACCATGTTTTTCTCCAGATATATGCCCAGGAGTGGGACTGCTGGATCATATAGTTGACTACTGTAACACCTTTCTAACTGGTCTCCTCAGTTCCTCCAATCCATCGACCCCATAGGTGAGAAAGTCATCTGCACAAAAATTAAAATAAATCCTGTTGTTTGCAGGCTTAACAACCATCGCTGGTCCCTACTGGCTACCCCACTTCAATTTATCACGATGGCTCACTCTGTGGCTCTAACCTCCTTCTTCACACTCCAGCTGCACAGAATGTCTCATCCACATTCTCCTCTTTATGTCTGAGCAGTAATACCACTGTTCTGTGCACAGGATTTTTCTTCTGCCCAGAATGTGATTTGCAATATGCTATTTAAACACATCCTAGTGCTTCAGGTCTTCATTTAAAGATCAAATTTTTTGATATTTCATGGGAGGTCCACGAAGGCAGAGTCCTGATGACCACTGCATGCCCAATACCTAGACCAGTACTTGTCACACAGTAGGAGCTCAATAAAATATTTGTTATGTGAATAAATAAATGAACATCTCCTGTAGGTGTATAACATTGTATTATAATCACTTGCTTATCTTCTTTTATCCTAATTTACAGCAGGAATGTGGTTTTTTGTTTTTTTTTTGGAGGGCTGATATTTGTTTCCTTGTTTGTTTATTTTAAATTTTCCATCAATGCCTGGACATGTGGTCAGGGCTCAAAAAATATTTGTTAAGTGAGTGAATAAATAAATAAATGATATAATGTTACAGCAAAAGGACAAGCATTATTTACCTAACACAACACTACGTATAGTAATTGCTTGCTAAAAGACCAGAAACATATTTACATATTGTTTTAGAATTAATTTATATTTATTTTCTACTGCAAGTAATTGTGTTTAGTCAATTCTTTCACAGTCACCATTCTTTTTACATATTACCTTCGGAATGACAATTTTGACTTTTTAGCAGTCATTTTATACTGCAATGCAGATGTTGCAGGCACTGGTACCACATAACTTATTGTTTCATCTCTTGGGTTATCATTTTGAATTAATAAGGACCTTCTGGAGAACAGCCTTTCCTAAGAGCCTGTTTACTGGACAGAATCTTGCATGAATTTTGATACTGCAATCATTTGTCAGGCACTTAGTATTACTTGTATACCTCCCCTCCCACCTTGGAATTCGTTTTCTGAGTAAACAAATCTATAAAGGAGAAATTGGGGAAACTCCTAAAACTAGCATTTTGTGAAAACTCTCCATCATTTAACATATCTATAAATATAGACAGTCTAGTTACAAATCCCACATATGTCCTTTATAGTAATTTTCCTAAAATCTCCTATACAGAAAGAATGTATATGTTTGCTTCCTTTCTGCATAGTTACTTGAAAATAATATGATTGGATGTTTTTCAAAGGACTCTGCAATTAAAATTTGTCCTGAATTCAGACTACTCAAATCGGTCCAAATTACTGACATTTACTGTATTTACAGGACTTGTGTAGCTTAATCATACTCTGATACAGATTGCTTTTTTATGTAGCAAGCTGTACTTTAAATGAGCGGCTTCAAAGATTTAGATGTTTTTGTTTTTAAAAGTTCTTTTAAAGATAGGCACAACCATAATATGAGTTTAAATTTGAGATTAAGTTTGCTCAGTGAAGTAGAGAGAAAGCAAATACACTTAGGAAATTTTACGTGGGCAGACAGGAGTGTCTGCATTCTTTTATCTCAGATGAATGTGAATTCTCACTTAACACTTCCATGATGATAAAATTAATCAGTAAATGCCTTCAAATCATTACCATTGACATATACCACTTTCTCACCTAAAGTTTAAGAATCTGGTGCCTATTAAAAACGAGAGGGAAAAGGACCTTCTGGAAGTAGCTCATGTTCTAAGAACAAATATAATGGAATGTAGCACATTATCCAGCAAAATCCTTTGAGGACACTAACACTTGGTATTGATTTTATTTATTTATCGACCTATTTCTTAATTTTTCCCTGTTTTATTAATTTTTGGAAAAATACTTATTTTCCTATGCATGTGCCTTAAACAGCTAGAGGACTTGGGCTCCCTATGTCTATTACTTTACAACAAACCCAGTTTTGCCCTTTTTCTGGTCATATAACTGGATTTAGCATAGAAATACACACAGAATACACAAACACAGTCGCTACAGAAAATGCTTACACTAACAAGAATTGAACTAAAGACATCTATTTACTTTTTTAAAATGCAAAATGTCATAGGAATTATTAACTATTTCAAATGTTGTTAACAGCATACAGACAACTACTATTCCCTTGAAGAAAATGAGAAGTACTAGGCCTCTTATCTTCTGAAATTATGAAATGCCATTCTCACCCTTCCTTGGTGTCTATGTCTGGCCTCTATTTTTGCAGCCCTGAAAGATTGCTACACCTCAAGCACTGAGTCAGTTGAACTGAGAATTTATTTGAACTGAATATATTTATATTGGCTTTTGTCACCTTAGCATAGGGGAAAAGCAAAAACTACCAGTAACTATCAACACCAGGAGCCTTGATGACAAATCAGAAAAAAATATATCTGTTAATGATCAAAGAGCAACTTCTACCAATATACCAAAAATGCCTCAAAGTACGATAAAGGTTTCTTTCGCTTTATGTCCCTATTTATCTGTACACGGTAGCCAGATCCCCTAAATGGATTATCTGTGTGGAATGAGTTAAATCCTGCAGTGTTCCTATTTGCCTTGACTCTGATTCTCTTGATAATTTCTCAGATTCATACCAATTAAGAATCAAACGTGAACACAAGGATAATGCAGCACAATTCTGTTGCACTGATGAATTACGTTGATTTCAAATGTCACCAAAGGGGCCAAAAACAAGACAGTATGTGACAACATGCAGATTAATCCAATAGGGTCGATGAACCTGCACCTGGGACCAGGTGACATATTCAGGACTTGTCTGTGCTGAAACCAGGCATCCTGCCTCATTTCTGTTACAGCAAAGCCAAGACGAAGAGCTTGGGATTGTGTTCTGCTGGAGCCTACATACCTCAACACGGTGGTCACAAACCCCTATAGCAATTTCAAATAGTGACAAATCAGCAGATCTCAGAACGGGGCTTAGGACCAAGGCATCAGTACCAGCTGATTCGACAGATTCACATCTGAACTCAAACTGATGGAAAAATCCGATTTAACCCCTTGTGAAAGAGCTTCTAAGATTTCATAACAGCACCTTCTTCTAAAAGCTAGAAAAAAAAAAAAAAGTGCCTGGACAAAGCTTTTGAAGTAAGCAGTGAACGTCAATATTGCTAACAGTCAAACCCCCGCAACTTGAACTTGGCAAAAAACTTTGTTGAGAAAGTGAGCATTGCTGAAAAGGGGTTTTGGCTGCTGTACAAATTTCTTTTTGCACTTGATACACTGAAAATAGACATAGAAAACCCTTGGTTGAACCAAATAAACCCTGTAAAAATCAGATTATTAGTCTCGTGTGTGCTTTCTGGGTGCATTTTTGAGGGTAGCATCCATCTTAAGGCATTCGAAAATTAGGACTTTCTCATGAATGTGGTAAAAATGGAATTTATAACAAGGTCACTAATGGAATGTATTTGCATGATTCATTTATCCTTTTATAGGATATGCATGGCCAGACACAGGGTGTTATCTAGAGCGTTTCTAAAATTACTTCTCTGGGGCTTTTGTCCAGCTTTAAGGAACTTCAAAGAAAAAGTAAGTAAAACGTATTTCTTCTGGGTGACTTTAAAAACAGGTAAATGATTTTTAAATGAAAGAAAGATAATCTCTTGGGGATTGTGTTTATGAGTCTGCACTTTAACAAGTATTTCAGATGGCAGTAACAGAAAAATTAGGGAAAAAATCAAATTTACATGAAGACTTTAAACTTATAAATCTCCAGAAAGATGTTTTATGTATTAGGAAAACATAAGGAACTGTTCCATTATATAGTCTATGTTTGAATGGTAACTATAACTGGAAAATAAAACAAACTAAAACCTTGTTTCAATTTTAAGAAGCAATTTGAGCTGGCAATGCCTTCTTCCTTATAATGAAGCCAGTTTCCACCCCCCACCCCTTCCAGTTAGTGAGTTTCAAGGAAAGCCTTGAGCCAAATATATAAAACTTCTACAGGCTACTTAAACATTTTATAATCTCTTAAAGAGTTTGTAACTCTAAATTTGTAATGAACGAAAGATAGCCTGTTGGTGCTTTAACTCTCTAGGTGTAAGACCATTCTCCCTCTGCATTTTAATGTTTTACTTGCAGCTGGACAGTCAGTCGTCACCAACACTGACCCTACCTATCATCATTCACATGGAGAAAATGAATTCATGGCACAAATTATAGGAGAGCCCAGGCAAACTGCTGATTTTCTTTATCAAATTCAGGATTGTATTTTATTTCCTTCTTAGTATGAAAGTTTGGTTGCTTTCCCGTGATACGAAGCTTGAGAGAGGAGGTCACAAAAAAGTAAAAATAGGATAAGGGCAGATCGAGCTACAAAATGGAGACGGCAGATGGTAGGGGTCTTTTTTTGGGGCGGGGGGGGAGGCGGTGCTTTCTAGACCCAAAGTCGACCTGCAAATATTCATGACGTCAACTTTGCCATGTGTACTTCTGGGACCCAAGATGTGTGGCACCTACTTTTACCCACGACAAAGAATTTTGGTGCTGTTGGCCCTGGGAAGAGAGTTTAAATACTGTTTGCTATTCGGTCTTTGCCTAAAACTTGGTTGAAACATTTGATATCTGAAAGCGTTGGTTGAAAGGATAGTTAAATATCCATTTCTCCAGCTTTACCTCTGTTTCAAGTTCTATCAGAAGAGAGCAATGTTCCTAGATTACCTTAGCTTCTTGCAGAACCGTCTTCTGAAGGTTAAGATTTAACGTGATGCCCTCGGCTTTTGTAGAGGTGGAATTAAAACCTTGGGTAATTAACTGCCTACTCATTGTCTCCTTTGTAAGAATCCCCATGATAAGTTCCTCCTAGGCTTCAGTCAGGAATTCTTTTTCTTCAGATAGATTTTAATACTATTATTATGGGACAGAGAGAAATTAAATAAACCAATCTGCTTCTCTTTTGAAACTGGCTTCCAAATTCACTGTGCAGCCACAGTAATAAAGCCATTTTAAATTCCTGTTATAATGGACTAGCTCTCTCTCCTTCTCCCTTTCCACTGTTACTCATACCTGAGATCTATAGATAATCTGTCTCAAAGTTACCTAGAAGGCCTTTGAAAAATACAGGTCCCTGAACCACACCCCAGAGATTCTGATATAGTAGTTCTCAAAAGGGAAATAGTAATGTGCATTTTGTTCAAACAGGCCTTATGCCTTAAGATGTAATGCCATTCTCCCTTCGCATCTTGATGTTTCATAAAAACTTAGGTTATTATGTACTCCTGAGTTTGAACCATTTCTAAGTGGTTCTGATTGGTCTTTTAGTAATGTTAGGGGATTCCGTTCTTTATTTTTTCCTAATCAAACAATATAACTGATTTGAAATATTCATGCACACATATACAGTCTTTTTTTTTTTTTTTTTTTTTGTCCAAACAGGTAAGAAAGATGATGAGGTAACAGATGACCAGAGGGAAGGAATAAACACACAAAAAGAACTGCTGTGGAAATATGTAAAACGCGCACAAAAATGAGTTGCTTATCAGTAAATCCAAATTAAGAAAAATACATACATAGAAAACCAAGGAATTCTGCAAAGAAATCTAGCATGTCTTTTGCAGAAAGGGATAAGACTTCAGACCTCTAGTTTTCAGGTACTTAAGGCCAGGATCTCTAATTATTTTAGTTTTTTTTTTTCTTTAAAGCTTTTTCATGCAAATGGTTTTGTTTGGCTTGTAAACTAATTGCAGGGGTTTGATTACCAGATAGTTTCTAGCTTGCCTCTGCAAATGGTTTTTACAAACATGAAAACCAGGGTATAGCTGATTTAGTGAACCCCATTGGTAAAAACCTGAGATATCTATACGACAGCGTATTTTTTTCTAGCACAGTTAATGATTCTTCCCAGTTTGAACACAATCCAAACATACAGAAAGTTAGTATATAATTCACTTGGCCAAACAAATCTTTAAAAGTTGTTAACTTTTAAACATATTTTCAAAATCAACCAAGGGATTGTGTTAAAGAAATGAAGGATTCTTTATAGCATTGTCAAAAGTATAAAATAGGTAATATAGACTAAATTTATTTTTTAAAATATGCAAATGCAATCTGATATATTCTTTATCAAATTAACCTTTCTCTTTTGTAGACTTCACATACCAAAATATCTCACATGTCCGTAGAGAATTATATAAAATCAAACAGCCCTAACTTGTGGTCACAATTTACCAATTGAGTTTGAAAATGCATACAAAATTAAAAGGTGGCAGTTAAATGGTTTTTAAATCTCTATTTAGACTTTTGAAAAATATGGTAGATAGGCACAAATATTCAACCTCCTTTAATGATAACTAACAGAAATAACCAAAATGGTAAAAACATACTATAATTATAATTTTTAAAACTCCAGTGGCACTGAAAACTAGGGAAGGTGCCACCTATAGGCCACAGAATTCAAGAAATTTCTGCTTTATATAGTGTAAGTGGAACCAGGTGGAATGAAGATATTTAGAAGCAACTCAAAACTCACTTTCCTACGAAAGCAGTATAGCCTCACAAGCAAACAGCAGGCAGACCAGGAGAAGCCCAATTAATTTTCCTATTTTTAAGAGGTAAAGGTCAGGGAGCCCTTAGAGAAGGAAGAATTCCTGTCACTGGGGTAAATCAGCATCAGCTGAGTGAGGAAATGCCCAGGCAAGTCCAGCTATGCCTCAAGGAAAGCCAGCTCCTTGCTGGTTTGTCAATGGATTTTACTGTTGGATGAAGCCACTTCCCAAAACAGAAAGAGCTAAAACTTATAATCAGAGAATATTTAGAAAATAACAACAATGAAAAATGTTCCACATAAAAATGTTGAGAGGCAGCCAAACTTACTCTCAGCCAAACTAGCTAACACACACTATTTTCATGGTTAAACAAGGAGGAATAAAAAAAAAAGTAACTAAATATCCAACTCAATAAACTAGGACTGGAACAAGAAAATAAACCCAGGATATGCAGGAGAAATAAATAGCAGCTAATATTTGAGTTTATTCTTCTAGTTTTTGTATATAGGATTTCAGTTAGTCTTCCCTACCACTCAAGAAAATAGATACTAATAACATTATGTTAAAGATGAGGAAACTGAGATGCTCAGAGCCAAATTTTAAAAATGCAAAAATGGAATAATCAATAAATAAAAATACTTAGTTATTAGTAAAAATAAACACAGAAATAGAAATTATAGATACCCATTATTAGTAATACAAAAGATGATACAATTACAGATACAAAGCTATTCATAAAATTTTAAAGAAGATGTGGTACACATGTACAATAGAATATTACTCAGCCATAAAAAAGAATGAAATAATGCCATTTGCAGCAACATGGATGGGTGTAGAGATTATCATACTAAGTGATATAAGTCAGAAAGAGAAAGACAAATACATATGATATGACTTATATATGGAATCTAAAATACGACACAAATGAACTTATCTACAAAACAGAAACAGACTCACAAACATAGAGAACAAACTTGTTGTTGCCAAGGGGGAGAGCGGTCAGGGAGGGATGGATTGGGAGTTTGGGATTAGCAGATGCAAACGATTATGTATAGAATGGATAAATAACAAGGTCCTAATGTAGAGCACAGGGGACTATATTCAATATCCTGTGATAAACCATAATGGAAAAGAATATGACAAAGTATTCATATATATATGTATAACTGAATCACTTTTACTGTACAGCAGAAATTAGCACAACATTGTAAATCAACTATACTTCAATAAAATAAAGTTTTAAAAGATATCTATAAATTTTAAGAGGATATTATGTTTAGAGGGCATAGTCAAGATGGTGGTGTGGGAAGACACCGAGTTAGCGTCTCCCCACAACTAGGGCGCCTGCCGCCCACTGGTGGGGGACCCTGATGTCCAAGGAGATGGGAGGACCCCCAAGTGAACTGGTAGGATGTGGGGAGATAGAGGGGGGAGGTGAAGTGGAGGACAGACAGGATCAGTTCCCTTGAGGCCAGGGAGATCAGGAGAAGTAGATGGAAGGGGCCCTCTGGGAGAAGCGGGAGAAGAGCAGAGGGCGCTTACCCCACCCACTCGGCCCCAGGATCCTGCTGAGCTTCCAGGCCAGTCGCCTGCCTTCAAGGCTCCACCCTCTCCCCCAGCCACATTGGCCCTAGGGGCAGAGGAAGGAGGTCGAGGGGAGTTCAGGATAGGCAGGCAGGAGGGGCCCTATGGGAGGAGTGGGAGAGGAGGATAGGGTGATTGCTCCACCCACTTAAGCCCTCAATACATAGGCAAATGCTAACAACCATGAAAGGAGAAATCAACAGTAACACAATAACAGTAGGAGACTTTAACATGCCACTTACAACAATGGACAGATCATCTGAACAGAAAATAAATAAGGAAACACAAGCTTTAAATGACACAGTAGACCAGATAGATTTAATTGATATTTATAGGAGTTTCCACCCAAAAGTGGCAGAATACACTTTCTTCTCAAGTGCACATGGAACATTCTCTTCAATAGATCACATCTTGGGTGACAAATCAAGCCTTGGAAAATTTAAGAAAATTGAAATCGTATCAAGCATCTTTTCTGACCACAACACTATGAGATTGGAAATCAGTTACAGGAAAAAAACACAAATACATGGAGGCTAAACAGTGTGCTACTAAATAACCAAGAGATCACTGAAGAAATCAAAGAAAAAATAAAAAACTATGCAGAAAAAAATGACAACAAAAACACGATGACCCCAAACCTATGGGATGCAGCAAAAGCAGTTCTAAGAGGGAAGTTTATAGCAATTCAATCTCACCTCAAGAAACAAGAAAAATCTCAAATAAACAATCTAACCCTACATTTAAAACAACTAGAGAAGGAAGAACAAAGAAAACCCAAAGTCAGTAGAAGGAAAGAAATCATAAAAATCACAGCAGAAATAAATGAAATAGAAATGAAGAAAACAATAGCAAAGATCAATAAAACTAAAAGCTGGTTCTTTGAGAACATGAACATTGATAAAGCCTTACCCAGACTCATCAAGAAAAAAAAGGAGAGTATGCAAATCAATAAAACTAAATGAAATGAAATGAAATTAGAAAACAGAAATGAAAATTAGAAATGAAATGAAATTAGAAATGAAAAAGGAGAAATCACAACTGACACCACAGAAATATAAAGGATTATAAGAGACCTCTACAAACAACTATATGCCAATAAAATGGACAACCACAAAGAAATGGACAAATTCTTGGAAAGGTACAGTTTTCCTAGACTGAACAAGGAAGAATCAGAAACTAATGAAATTGAAAGCATAATTAAAAATCTTCCAACAAACAAAAGTCAAGGACCAGAGGGCTTCACAGGTGAATTCTATCAAACATTTAGAGAAGAGCTAACACCCATCCTTCTCAAACTCTTCCAAAAAATTGCAGAGGGAGAAACACTCCCAAATTAATTCTAGGAAGCCATCATCACCCTGATACCAAAACCAGAAAAAGGTATCACAAAAAAAGAAAATTATAGGCCAATGTCACTGATGAATATAGATGCAAAAATCCTCAACAAAATACTAGCAAACAGAATCCAACAACACATTAAAAGGATCATACACCATGATCATGTGGGATTTATCCCAGGAATGCAAGGATTCTTCAATATACGCAAATCAATCAATGTGATACACCATATTAACAAATTAAGGAATAAAAACCATATGATCATCTCAATAGACGCAGAAAAAGCTTTCGACAAAATTCAACACCCATTTATGATAAAAACTCTCTAGAAAATGGGCATAGAGGGAACCTACCTCAACAAAATAAAAGCCATATATGACGAACCCACAGCAAGCATCATACTCAATGGTGAAAAACTGAAAGCATTCCACTAAGATCAGGAACAAGACAAGGACATCCAATCTTGCCACTCTTATTGAACATAGTTTTGGAAGTCCTGGCCACAGCAATCAGAGAAGAAAAAGAAAGAAACGGAATACAAATTAGAAAAGAAGAAGTAAAACTGTCACTGTTTGCAGATGACATGATACTATACATAGAGAATCCTAAAGATGCCACCAGAAAACTACTAGAGCTAATCAATGAATTTGGTAAAGTAGAAAGAATAAAATACCTAGGAATAAACCTGCCTAAGGAGGCAAAAGACGTGTACTCAGAAAACTATAAAACACTGATGAAAGAAATCAAAGATGACATAAACAGATGCAGAAATATACCATGTTCTTGGATTAGAAGAATCAATATTGTGAAAATGACTGTACTATCCAAAGCAATCTACAGATTCAATGAAATCCCTATCAAACTACCAATGGCATTCTTCACAGAATTAGAACAAAAAATTTTTAGTTTGTTTGGAAACACAAAAAAACCCCGAATAGCCAAAGCAATGTTGAGAAAGAAAAACAGAGCTGGAGGAATCAGGCTCCCTGACTTCAAACTATACCACAAAGATACAGTACTCAAGAGAGTATGGTACTGGCACAAAAATAGAAATATAGATGAATGGTACAGGATAGAATGCCCAGAGATAAACCCACACACATATGGTCACCTAATTTTTGACAAGGGAGGCAAGAACATACAATAGAGAAAGAAGAGCCTCTTCAATAAGTGGTGCTGGGAAAACTGGACAGCTACATGTAAAAGAATGAAATTAGAACACTCACTAACACCATACACAAAAATAAACTCCAAATAGATTAAAGACTTACATGTAAGACCAGACACTATAAAGCTCTTAGAAGAAAACATAGGAAAAACACTCTTTGACATAAACAACAGCAAGATCCACGAGGCCTCATTCAGCTCTCAGTGGCTTTATTCCTAAAGTATGAATGGATAATCCACAATCATCAGAATCTGAAAAAAGAGATGTTTCAACAACATGAAAGAGAAAGACCGAGAGACACAAACTGAAAAATTATAGCAGAGGAAAGAGCAGTAGTTTGGAGAATGGGAGAGAAAAAAAATTCTCAAAATCAAGTTCTTCTATAGATTCCCTATAGAAGGTCATGTAAGTGCAAAGTCCTCAACAGTCAATAGATAATGTCTACGTTAATGAATGAAGGAATATTATTCAGCAATATGGAGGAAACTTTGAGAAACTGAAACAGAAATGGATAAAAGAGGTTGCCTCTGGGAAAGAAGACTCAGGAAGAGGAGGAATGAAAAAGGAAATGGGCAAATTTTATTAAAAGCCCTAAATTTGTGTCTGTGCACTTGTGTTAGTTTGATAAAAATGCAATTTTTGAAAACCTATTTAAGAAACATTAAACAAGGTAGGAAGTTTTGCAATACCTTTTTGAAGCTAGAATAACCCTGACATTGATAAAGATGAAGTAATATTTAAATTTCCAGCCAGTACACTTATGAATATAGATGAGGAAATCCTAAATAAAATATAGTATTGCTAAGTTGGGACTCAAAATAGTATTTTAAAAATTATTATAGTGTGACCAAACATGGTTTCTTCTTGAAATGCATGGTTGATTTAATATTTGAGAATATATTAACACAGTGTATCATATAAAGAGGGTGAAAGAGAAAAAAGAGCAGGTCATCTTGCAAGATTACAAAATGGTATTCGATAATATTAAATAACTTTTTTGATAAACAAAAGAACTCTCAGGATAATAGAGCAACTACAATATCACCTAGCTCAGGTTAATTATGTGCCCTTTCATTTCCTTATTCAAAAAATACAATTTTGTGTTAGTTCCCGCCCGCTTGGACCTCCCTCCCATTCTCCCCCAATCCCTCAATCCCACCCATCTAGATCACAGAGCCCCGAGCTGAGCTCCTTGTGCTATACAGCAGGCTCCCCCTAGCTATCTATTTACACATGGTAGTGTATATTGTCAATCTTAACCTCCCAATTCTTCCCACCCTCCCCTTTCCCCCCACCCCACGTCCACATGTCTGTTCTCTACATCTGCGTCTCTATTCCTGCCCTGCAAATAGGTTCACAACATTGTAAAAGCAAGTATACTCCAATAATAATTTTTAAAAATCCAATGTCTAATTGTTTAAAAATAAATAAATAAATAAAATGTCACATTATGAAAAAAAGATACAACTGAGTATAGTACCATCCTGTGGTGATGATTTAACAGTGAAGGAAACAGACCAAATCCTTGAACTTGGGGAATTTACCTTCTAGTGAGTAAGGCGGCAAACCATTAAGTAACATAATTGCTGGTTGTGCTAAATTTAAAATAAAATACCTAAAACAGAGAGAGAGGCACTGAGGTTTCTATTTCAGATGAATTGATGAGGGTCTGATTTCCTGAAGCAGTGACACTTGAGGAGCGGGTGTGCCATGTGATTACCTAGGGTACAAACATTGCAGGCAACTGCAGAGCACAGGCTCTTTTGGGATGAATGAGGGGAAGAGTGACAGTGAAGAGATTTGAGAGAGATCCCGGTGCCAGATCATGTACGGTCTTAATACCACACTGAGGGGAACTCCCTGGTGGTCCAGTGGTTAGGACTCGGTGCTCTCACTGCCAGGGCCCGGGTTCAATCCCTGGGTCAGGGAATTAAGATCCCGCTAGCCACGCACTGCACCAAAAACCAAAACCAAAACCAAACACCACACTGAGGACTTGCTGATCAATTACTCCACATTCCAAATGGCAGCACAGCAGCCCTGCCCCTCTTAAGAGAGGTCTCTTGATCTCCAAAGAGTTTCTCTTTAAAAAAAAAAAAAAAAGCTAATTAATGCTTTTGCCCATATTTCTGCCTTCTTTCTGTTCCAGGTGTCTCTCTCACTTGTTTCTCCCAAACTATGCCTAATGTCACCTGTCTACTGCTTTAAAGTCACCTGTGCTGTCCCCCCAACTCCCCACTGCCAGCCTGCCCAATCTGCACATAGCTACACTGACCCACACATCACCTCCATTCCCATCACCGTCACCCTCTCCTCTGCATGGGCATCGCTTTGCTGTTAGCTGCAGTGGTCCTGCTTCCCAGGGGCTACATAAACCCTGGTGTCTTAACTGATAATATGTGTAGGTAAGACTTATGCTACGTGGAAAACCTACGAAAATCAAGCAAAAACTGTTAGGATTCTTTGGGAAGTTCGCAATGTGGATGATTTAAAAACTCAACATTCATAATCAGTAGGTTTTCTAATGTTGGTAACAAACCATAAAAAAAAAATTCCATAGCCATAAACAACTACAAAAGACTTAGGTATCAATTCAATGATAACTATACAGGGTATATGTATTTACAGTCTGCAACATTTTACTGAGGTGAAATAGAAGGTAGGTGTGAGTTAAGGAAACACAAGTTTTCCTGGATAGAGAAAGCAAAAGTTCAAAAGTCTTTTTGAATTTGATTGAGTCTAAATGTTACTTGGAAGGAAAATAGGCAATGTAGGGAAATATTCATAAAGAACTTGCTTCAGACTGAGTTTCTCTTTATCTTTCTCTCTGAATATATACACATATACACATACATATTCATACATAGATGGTATATATATATATTCTTATATGCTATGCTAATTTCCTAATTAATTAATTAGTAATTTAAACTGTAAAAGCAGCCAAAGAGCACATTAATAGATCAGTGCCATTGAATAAAAACCAAGGAGGAGACATGTTTCCTGACTTGTTAGGAGTTATTTCTAACTAAGAATGTGGAAATAGTTAACTGGTAAACCAGAGTATTGGTTGGACTCTCTGGGAAGCAGACACTGAGATGGTTCTTTAGAAGCACAAAAGTTTCTTGGAGACTAACACTTGGGAAGGTAAAAGGGAGGAAGCAGGTTGGGCGGGGTGAGCTGTCAGAGCTTGAAGCAGACCTGACCTGATGACGTCCAAAGGGGAGGGATGGAGCTCCACAGCACTGGGGGAGTCCCTCATTGACTGGAAAAAACCAGGCCTTCTACAGCTGCTTGGCCTGGTTACTGGCCAGGGGCCAGCCCAAGAAAACTGTGACCTTGGCTTGAAAGCAGAGGTGGACTCTGGAGGGCCTAACAGCTGGAGGCTGGCAGCTAACCACAGCCCTCACAGCAGAGCATCAAGTTTCCTTTTCAAGGTAGATGCCCATGCTGTGTCTCTGTGTCTGTCACAGCCAGTGAAAAGAAAAGGTTACATTTCTACCTCACTCTCCAGGCTGAAATCAATTCCAAAGGATTAAAGAATTAAGTGTGAAATACAAAACAAGAAAAGAAACAATTTTTTTCTAGAGTTGTATAATCTTCAGCTGGGGAAAGGTATAACATAAAAGACAGAAGTAAAAAGGGAAAAATAATAAATTAATTACATAAAACCCACAACCCCATATATCTTAAAACAACATAAAAACTTAAAGGCAAATGATAAGTTTGACCAAGATAATTGAAACAAAGTTTAAAGATAATGGTCATTTATTTTGCATAAGGAGTTGTTACAACTCAGTGCAAAAAAAAGATAAATACTCCAATAAAAATGGCTAAGAAGATGAATATGCTGTGAAAGTAGAAAGCCAAAGGTGATCAACACTGAAATATGATAAACATTATCATAATAAGAGAATGCAAATTAGACTAAGAAATCACCTTTTTCCTACCAGACTGGCATCATAACACCCAGAGCTGGCAAAGATGGCAAAAATGAAAACTTGTTTTCATTTCATTAAATACCATTTAAACATTGTTTTTGTGGGTGATAATGTACCCAAACTAAAACATCACTCTTTGTTCATAACAAAATGTGTTTACGGAGAGTCACGCTAATAGCCTGAGTGAGAGCTAATGACCTCTCCTCGACTAAAACATTTTTAAAAATAATAAATAATTATAAAAAGCTAACTTAATAATAAATAGGAGACTTCCCTGGCGGTCCAGTGGTTAAGACTCTGTGCTTCCACTGCAGGGGGCCAGGGTTGGATCCCTGGTCCCTAAGATCCTGCGTGCCACGTGGTGCAGCTGGGAAAAAAAAAAAACCCACAATAATAAATAATACTCATTTGAAAAATAAATAAACTTGAAGTTTAGAATATAATACTTCATTAGGAAGAACTGGGGCTGACATAAAAGGAAATGCAATGGAAGAGGCAGTGTGGTGAATTGGAAAGAACACTGGGATGGGCGTCTGGCCCCCATTCTAGGACTAGGAAATTTCCTGGGAAAAATCTCTGCAGCCCAGTAAGTTCCCTCAGCTGTCGCTGCCTAATGTCCCCTTGGCCGGTCTTCTCTGCTTTTGTTCTTGTCTTCCCAACACTCACCCTTCATTCTGCTGTTAAAAGGGTTTCTCTGACTTCACCAAAGAAGAAACTTCCTCAGAACTGGGCTTCTTTGTAGCTACATCCTCTTGCCACAGAGAACTACTTCAAGTTTCCTCAATGCACCAGAAACTGTCTCTCATGACCTTGCTCATGCGATCTGCTGCCTGGAATTTCCACATTAGCAATCTATTAAATTGCTACTTATCTTTCAAGGTGCAGGTCAAGCATCCCCTCTGATTAAGAAGCTTCCTAGATTATCCACTATGAGTTTTCACCGGACAGTGCCTCATCCATGTGTTTAATTTACCCACATTCTGTTACATGCATTCAATCAAATGAGAAAGTTGAGATAATGCAGGTAAGTGAACCACCAGCCATTCTGTCTACAGGTATAATCCCCACAGTGACAGTGACAGGGAAGACTTGAATCTGCTCTCCTTTGTTGGTCTGCTCCTATGTGTCTATCATAGGAAGGGCAACCTGCATTGCTTATGCGACTTTTAAAACAGGCTTATTTCATAAAACCTAGTGGCTGATGCAAGCCAACTGCTTCATCTGATACCCAACCGAAAAAGAAAACAACAATCTTTTCTAAATGCTTGAAGAAAAGCAGGCTGGTTTAGAGTCATTGAGAAATAGTATGGAAGCCTCCAAGTTGATAGCTTCTTTTGGGATTTTCAAGGATGATTTTGACTACATTAAATGTTTTGCCTTAAATGTTTACTTTATATTCTAACCCTGTATAAAATGTGACTTTTCTTTACCCATCTTGTAATTTTGTTTTCTCATACTCCAAGATTTTATTTATATGGTTATAAGCTCATTGAGGAATATATCCAGAATATACCAGGTGTTCAATAAATGTTTGTAAAATGAACAAACTGTGTGGCTCATGAGCTCAAGGATCGGCCCTCTGCTTGAAAACAGCTACCAAATCTGACAAGTGACTACATCAAGATGTGAAGTGATGCCGCCAAGCAAGTTCTTTAGAAAGCTCAGAGATAACAGAAGCTTTCAAAAGACATGACCCCATAATTGACATGATGTCAAATGTTTAGGCCCCGGTGAAAGTATTTAGAGTATGTGACGGTTTGGGTCCTGCTTAAGCCAATCAGACCAAACATTCCCCTATTTTTCCTGGATTTAGACAGAGTTTACATATAATATATTTGCTTGGTTCTGTAAGCTGCTTATAGATGATGACAATGATCTTACAACGCATTTAACCCATCATTTACTGAAAAGTTTATTTGCAACTGTACTGATAGCTCTGTATATATGGCAGGATGAATTTTTGGAATTTTCCAAAAAAAGAAATGAAAATTTATTTTCTACTTGTTTTATATGTGTAACAGCAAGTCCAACTGGGATTTATGACTATGTACATCTATGATGAAGCACCTTTAAAATATACACATATACTACATATAAAGGCATGTGTTTTTTTATGCTAGAAAAAGAAAATGATCAAGAAATTAGGTTATAAAAAACAATCTAATTCACAAAGAAATGTTAGATGAACTTGTTTCTGGAAAAGTAACAGTTACCTCTTATGGTTATTGTAAGAGACTAGTTAACCAATATTTGTGTATATTATTACTTCTTAATAATTACTTAGAACATTGAGTAGCATAAGTGATCAAGTATTGAATATTTTATTAACATTATTGGCATTTTACAATAAAAACAATTCTCTGCTCAACACATATGGAGAGGACTCAAAGTTTGAGCCTTTTTTTTTTTGACTCATGTCAATAAAAGTTATTTGCTTTTTGTCTGACAAGACTTAGAGGTGTCCACACGACACTTGAGACTTTAAATGCCAAATTACATGTTAGCCTTTATGATGTTTCCCTTAATGTAGAAGAAACACATGTCTTAGAAAAGTCCTGTTTATTTGTTCCATTTAAACTTCATTAAAACACTCATGCCTCATTATATCACCATTTATTCAAAATTGTGGCAGGTAATGTCACGAACACCAGGTTGAAGTAAATCTAGCAACCATGTACCTTTTCTAGGATGTCAAATGTGTATTGTAAGCAGTCAGCAGAAAAGTCAGATGCAAAAGAGGATGTTGAACTGTGGGAGAGGCACATTTCACAATGGACAAAATGGAACTGAAAGTAAGGTTGAGGGTGGTTCTTGTCAAGGGACACTCGTCCAGAGTGAGGGGTTCACTTTCTTAGTCCCACAAGAGTGACTCCTGTACCCAGAATGTAAATGCTGGCATTCCTCATGTTCCTCCCTGGCCTGCTCTGCCCCGTTACATGCTCTCCCAGGTCATTAAGGCCCCGAGTGATTCCGGTTGTTCAAAGAATTACTTGCAAAGTTAGGAATAGCTTTAAAGCTATTCCTTATTCTTGGAACAGTTGCAATGGTATCTGGTGCCCCGTTCTATAATTAAGGAACACCACTTCTGTGAACCTTCCCAGCACTAGACAAACATGTTTTTTCTGTCCCCAAGGCATCTGCTAAATCTCTTACTGAAGAAAAGAAAATCACTCACTGAATTTAAGGCCAGTCCTATACTACATTTGTATGGTGCAAGTTCTACTCATAGCTTATCTAAAGATCCTTGAATCTTATGGCTGTGAGAACAAGAAGGATGTTGTAACAAAAATGGGGGTGGGAGTGGAAGATGGTCATTTAAAGTAGATATGGTGGGGGGGAGCTGGTGTCCACAGCTATGACATGGCACTCACAGTTCTTCTTTCTATTTTTTAAAAGTTTCTCCCTTAAGGAGAAAAATACCATTTTTAATCACCAAACAAACTAAGCCAAAAAATTATTCTAGTTATACAGATAGTTTAAAGTACTATCATTTTTCTTGAGTTGTGTGAATTATTCAATACCTCCTAAAACATGATGTGCTATTACAACAAGGCCAGGACAGAGTGTGTTGTGTGTGTGTGTGCGTGCACGCACGCACACATTTGTGTAGGGGTAGCATTCTGATAGAGGGGGAAGGCAGAAAACATGCTTCCCAGAACACCTAAAACTATTAATTTAACGACAACTCTATTTCTCTCCCTCCTTTGGATATTGGCCCAATAAGCAAGATATTAATTGAAGGAAGAAAACGTCCAGTTTTTTTTTCTCTAAAGCATCTGGTCCTAACTGCTACTCACAGTAAAGAATAATTCCTTGTTTCTTCTCTTGCTCACACACTAATAAAAAATAATTCTCCAATGACTAGCTTATTTATCTTTGTACCAATCCAATCATAGTAGCACATTGTTTATGTTTACAAAAGCTGGACAAAATTAAAAACAGCTATTTAAAGGCAATGAAAAGCATCCCAAAGCAGACAGAACCAGGGGATAAGTTCACTCTTAAGAAACTGCTATTGTGACAGGTAAGAATTGGGTGTGGCCTTTTTTCTCAAAGGTGCTCCTCATGGAAAACCGCAACCTTACTAGCTCAACGTGGCAGGAGGCAAAGTTCAAAGACTTCATAGATAGAACAAAGAAAGCATGAACTATAAAAGAAATATTTGATAAACTGGAGTCATTAGCACATGAAAAGATGCACATTATTATTCATCGGGAAAATAAAAGTTAAAACACAAGGCAATGAAAGACTTGCAATGCCAAATGTTACCAAGGATTTGGACCCACTGGAACAAAGTGGGTCACTGGAAGCACAGAGCTCAGGGTTGGGATGGAGGGACATTGATGACCAAGGCTCATATGAGAGTTTTGGGGGTGAGACATCTGTATCTTGACTGTGATGGTGGTTACTTGGTTACCTTTGTCAAGGCTCATTGGACCACACACCTAAAATGCGTGCAGGTTATTGTACATAAGTTGTACCTCAATGGAGTTTCTTTTTAAAACAGTGAGGAGGTGGGAAACATAAAACTCAGATCGATTTTGAATACATATAAAAATGGACCAACAGAGTCTCCTAAACCTCCCAATGAATATTTCACACAATCCCTTGAGCTGGGATTTAGAGTCCAGGGGATAACCTGCAGAGTTACATCCATAAACGCAGCTCTGCCTGGCACCCTGCTTGGGTCTTGTTTGGCAAAATTCAGGTGACAATTCTGTCTTCTGCTGGCCAGGTGAGTGTGCTCTTTAGTCTGTCCCCTCATGTGTGGAAGATTTAGACTTAGGGTTGAGTATAAGAATCCTGATTTTGGCCTCAGACCTAAGCTAATTTCCCCAGCCCGGCTTTACCAGTTTAAAAGATAAATGTATAATGCTGGTGCCTAAGTGAAGCCTGAGTTCATTTAAACTGTTTAAAAGTCCTGAGTGTGATGGTTAATTCTGTGTATTAACTTGACCGGACCATGATATTTGGTTAAACACTATTCAGGGTGTGTCCATGAGTGTATTTCTGGATGAGATTAGCATTTGAATCCACAGAGAGTAAAGCAGATTGCCCTCCCCAACGTGGGTGGACATCACCAATCTATTAACATCCTGACTAGAACGGAAGGCTGAATAAGAAGAATTCTCTCTCTCTCTCTGCCTGACTGTCTTTGAGCAGCAACACTGGTCTTCTCCTGCCTTTGGATTTGGACTTGAACTGGAACTAAACCATTGGCTGTCCTGGCTCTTGAGCTTGCCTGCTGATCTGGGAGGATCTTCTCAGTCTCCATAACTGCATGAGTTAATCCCTTATAGTAAATTTCCATATGTACATATATATGTATACAATATGCATATGTGTTATCTCTGTATCTTTATACAAATGTACATCTTCTAGATATTCATATATATGTATATATAAAATTATTTCTGTTTCTTTGGAGAATGCTAATATGTGGACCAGGCCCTCTGGAGAGGTCTGGAGAGCCTATTAGCATATGACACGTTACACCAATTGAAAATCAGTGGCTAGAATGTTCTGAGGCCTCCATCCACAAGAAATTTTCATATTCTGCATTTGATATTCTTTGGTACAAATACTGAGAAAATAGAACCTTGAATAATACGAACAGAAAGCTCTAAAACCAAAAGAAAGAGCAACCTTCATTCATCTGCATGTTAGACCTGGTCTATTCCTTGGAAATAAGCCATAAACTTAGGATAATTTTAATTCAGAAATGTAAGTATTTTGGACAGGGCAGATTTGCCTTTAGCAGAGTCAGTAAAAAGAATTTCAGGGTCACAATTTTAGGCTCTACAATATACTGATAAACTGGCTGATGTTTTCTGTTTCCTGTACCCCCATCTCTATCCACCTACCTCACACACACTGTGAGGGAAAATTCCCAGTCTCAAATAAGTTTGTGTATTGTTCCCTTTCTCCCTTTATGAGTGGCTTTATCCTGAAATAGGCTCTAGGAAAGAAGTAAGAGTCATAACAAAATACATCATAAAATAGTCCACACAAAAGAATAAGCATTAGTTGTGAGGCATACGTATATTTAGCTCAAAATATGTAAAATAAACAAGGAAGCCTTTGTATTCGTCTAATCTGTTCTAAAAACGCCTTACCATACCTAAAAAGTTACATAACTCTAAATTAGACATATATTTCAAATTTTCCAAAAACCTTGGGTAATACATTCTTTTATAATATTTAAATCATGTACAAACTTTATTAAGAATTGTAAGCAATTTCTCTATTATTCAATATGCCCTTTCTACTGGGCAATAGGAACAATAGCCTTTCTGATGGCTGACAGTCAACTGTAAGGGACCATGTGTTTTAAGATGCGGGGCCTCTGAAGGACCCTCTCAGGCTTGAAGTCTCATCTGTTAACATTCATGGAACTGCATAATAGCTCCTTCTAAAGTCCCTTCTTGGTGGCCAAGGTGACCATTTTTATTGGTAAATTCAGAAATAGTAATAAAATAGAAGATTTGAAAATCCTCAAAGAGAACTAGAGTGAACAGTCTGCCCAATTCAACCACTGTTTGCAAATATTTATTTTTTCATCTCTAAACCTCCGAGTGTGTTTGATTTGAAGCATTAAAACAGCAATTGCTCTGACCCACAGAAAATGTTTATGCTGAATAAACCACCTCCTAAGCCGAAGCTTAAACACTGAGTATGGATGTCTTCACACAGCAGTCCCCTTGTGAAGCATCTGGAATTTTGGTTTTCAATTGACTTAATTGTCATGTCACTTCAGAAAACTTCCTAGGACCTTGAGAAATGCAGGCCTTATGTTTTAAGGGGTGGGTCCTCATGAAACAAAGAGTATGAATTGTGTTTCCCTAGGATGAAATATGAAGTGTTTGCTCTTTTCTGATCTAATTTTAAAAGGGGATATAGATACGGCTGGGTATGCCTTGTCTCTTCAGATGCAAAAGGCAAGGTAAACAGTTGTACTGTTCTCTCTACTTCAACTTATTTCCCACAACTATAGTTTTCATTTTTTGAGAAAGCCTATTTTACTCTGGTCATCATATCCTCCTCAATGAATTAAAGAATAAGAATACATTTCCACTGATGCATTAGAACCAACTGAATCTACACACTAGCTTTAAGTGATTTTAAAAATACAGCTTTTATATCATCAGCATTCATAGTAACTAGCTGAACTAAAGAGCTGGGGTGACTTCAGAATATTTCTTCTCTCAACTTCAAAATTTATGACTTGATTTTCTACCACCTCTCCAACATTTTCTGAATTCTGTTGGTGTTTACCTTTGTGATGACAGGTATATTTCACAGGAAGAGACTGAAACTGGATCAAGTGACCAAGTGATTAAAACATCATCAACTCTGTCAGCTGTGTACCAGCCAGCTAGCAAGTTAGCAGGGACACATTTGGAAGATCAGGTCTAAGGACTCAAATAGCTATTACGAGGCGTAACAGAATTAACAGCATCAAAGGAAGATATTCAACTATCTTTACAGAACCAGGTTGTGGGTTGGAATGCTGTTCTTCCTGTAAGTCTTATGGCCGTCATCTCTCATCCTCTTGCCTTCATCTGAACTGTTACCTGCCCTGTAACACCTCCCTTAACCACCCCAGCTAAGTATGTCTTGCCCTAACTCTGTTATTCTCAATCATGGCACTTTTTTTTTTGTTTATTTGTTTGTTTCATATCAGTATTACAATTAGTAATACTAAATGAATCTTGGTTTACACTTTGGTCATCTGTGTTCCCAACTACATTGCAAACTCTGTTAGGAGAGAAACACTTTTATTCAGTAGAGTAGATATTCTGATGGTAGTACCTGGCTCATACAGGCATACAGTGAACATTTGTTGATAAATTATTTTTAAAAAATTACGAATGTGTACATCTTCTTCAAAAAAATTGAAAGGATATACAACAATCTCTACTTTTTGTGGAATTTTAATTGATTTTCATTTTTACCTTTATCCATGCCTGTATTTTTTTCAGATTTTCTATACGAAGATATATCCATCGTAACAACATTTTCAAAGACTGTAAACAGTAATAGAAAAAAACAAATATAAATACTTCCCTAAAATACAATTTATCTCTCCAAAAGAAGAGCAGAATTTAAATAAATTATGGTATTTTGAAAGCATTTTTTTTTTTTTTTTTTTGCGGTACGCGGGCCTCTCACTGTTGTGGCCTCTCCCGCTGCGGAGCACAGGCTCCGGATACACAGGCTCAGCGGTCATGGCTCACGGGCCCAGCCGCTCCGCGGCATGTGGGATCTTCCTGGACCAGGGCACGAACCCGTGTCCCCTGCATCGGCAGGCGGACTCCCAACCACTGCACCACCAGGGAAGCCCGAAAGCATTTTTTTTTTTGAATGTATGATTTTTTTTTTTTTTTTTGGAAGCATTTTTTTATATTCAGTGAGCATAAAGTATATATTTGCTGACTAGATGAATAACTCTTATTATTTTGCTTGAATAAATGTCATTCTGCACATTTTATTGCCCTTTCTGACTCCTAGAAACAAGAGAATTATTCCCCAATGTTCCATACTTATAGAAAAGACAATTGTCTTAAGATAAAATGACAGCTATTTTAGCAGGGACAAAGATGAACCTGGCTTCACGTTTTCAGCTTCCTATTCTTGGAATGAGGACAGTTTGGGGATGCATTGAAATGAAGTGGTCAAAAGTAAGACTCTCATTACATTAACATTTTATACTTAGGAAAAGTTACAGCTAACTAAGTTGCATCACAAGCAGTAAAAACCAACTGACACTAAAAACTGGATGGAAATGGGTTCAATCTTCAACATTTAAGAATACAGATAGGGCTTCCCTGGTGGTGCAGTGGTTGAGAGTCCGCCTGCCGATGCAGGGGACACGGGTTCGTGCCCTGGTCCGGGAAGATCCCACATGCCGTGGAGCGGCTGGGCCCATGAGCCATGGCCGCTGAGCCTGTGCGTCGGGAACCTGTGCAAAAAAAATACAGATAGTGATTAGAAAGGGTTCATAAAGATGAACAAATAGCGCTTATTAAAGGAATAAAAACAGGTACATGGACTAATAAACAAAAACAAAAATTCTGATTCTTTGAGGAACAGAGATGTATACGTTTTTATTGACAGTTTCATGACCATTTCTTGGAAGAGGAAGGATTATTTTGAAGAAAACAATAATCCATTGATTGTTTACTTTATCAAAACTTAGATAAGAAGGAGTATTAGTTGCAGAGAATTCAGTCAGATATAAGGAAAACATCTTTTTCCTTATATTTACCATTCTTGACAGTTATTTTTCAAGGTGCTTTCAGGAGGAATTTCCTGACGTAGGATGAGTCAACACTGAAAGGAGATGCATGCAAAGTCATGGTGCTGTAGACCTTGGAATTCATTGACAATTTGAAAGTTGATTACTAAAGCACAGAAGCTAATACTCTGCTGATGTTGTGGCCAAGAAAATCGACACGGTGGATACTTCCAGCTATAATATTCTATTATATCCTGCCAACATGGGCGAAGGCTAAGAACTTAGAAGAATCGAGGACAAATTGCAACTAAATTCCCACCCAACCACTTTCTTGCACCCATATACCCAGCCCAGGACCATCTGTCATTTTCCTTCAAATCATTTGTCTGACTCTCAAATAATCAGTTAAGTTCTGATTATTTGAATGCTAATATCCATGAAAGATCAAGTAAATGTGGTTTTAATATTGATTTGGCAAACCGTGTACCAAGAAAAGTAGATAGGGTTCTCCCAAAAATTAATCACGGATTATTGGGTGACAAAGAGTACGGTGCCGCACTTGCTTTAGTTGAGTCAGACAAAGCACAAATGTTTGACATTTTAAATCTACAGTGATACAGAGCCCAGAGATATATGCAAGAAATCTTACCCAGTTGGAGGTCCTTGTTTTACTTACTACTGTTGTCAGGGCAAACACTGATGATTTCACACACTCTGCAAAAGGCCATAAATTTAACGTTAAGAAAATATACACTGAACAGAGAAAATTATTTCAGGTCAATGAGACCAATGAGCATGTTGTCATTCTGATACGTTTCAATCACCAATATTGCCGTTCAGATCTCTTTCAGTTATGGATTGGTTTCATACCGCATACCCTATTTCAGACCAAATGACATCTTAAGTCAAGCTAGAAATGTTTAAACATTTTAGGACAGGTGTTTTCCCACAAGACTTGCATCAAGAAATTATAGGTCCTAAAAAACCAAAGAAACAAAATCCATCTGTGAAGTGTCTATGCAGTTGATATACTTTATGGCAAAGAGCGTGTGTTTTCTCATTAGGTCATTATGGTTTTGATTGTCAAGTTTCTTTACATTCTAAGCCAGCTCTTACAAGATACTGCATATTTCCAAAGTAAGTATATACCTGCTATTTCATGGAGGTCTGGCTTTCCTATAAAATGAACCAATGGTAATTCTTCAGTCTTTCATGATGAAAACAGTGCTGAGAACCTTTATTTACAAGAGAGGAAAGAAAAGACATAGAAAGCCATCAAAGTTCTGTAAACCAACCATTCTTATATGATGAGTTCTACTCAGCATCCACTGAGAGAAACTCATACTAAAGACTATTATCAACAAAACAAAACAAAACAAGCACTCTTTCAGGACTGAGATGGAGTTTCCCTTTATGCCAGATGTATGAGGAATGTATTCTCTACCAAGAGAAAAACAAACTCAGGAATTCCCAAGTCGTTATCATTATCTAATTCTACACTGGATTTCAATCCATCCTAAAAAGGATGTATTCTTAATAACTTTAAAGATTCAGTCAGATTTATTCCTACTTGGTCTGCAGTAGCCAAACCCTGTCTTTTAAACTTCTAAAATAGGGTCCGATAAATATTTTTCAACTTCCCTAACTGCAGAATTTCGTTTTCTAATGCTAGAGTGTTCTCATTTTAGGATTTCTGATTACTCTGTCTTTACTGATACAAGTTCAAAAGAAAAACTTATTGTTTCTCTAAAGTCTCTGACTGAAGAAGAAATGTCAGTAAATGAGTATTTGCATCTAATGTCACCAAATTATCAAAGACCAACCCATGTAGCTTTAGATAATGCCCTTATCTTTCACTTACATATCACTACGTGCAAAATATATCAAGACATAGTTGATCAAAATATTGACAAATATTTACTTTACTGAGAAAAAACAGAATAAATACTCTTTGAGTAGAACATTGGCTAAAAAACATCTATATTGGAATAGGTCCAGGTTTGGGAAGAAATTAATGTATCAGAGAGTATCCGTATTTACTTAGGTACAGACTTTCATGGGGAGAAATTTGAGAAAATCTAAGCGCTTTTGTTTCTTATCAAGACTTACATATTTTGACATCAGTTCTCATGGGCCCTCCTCAACATACACAGAAAGGCAAACAGTTCTGGGGCCCTTGTATCACTTCGTAGTTACTCAATGAGATTAGACCTTATTGTTCTCTACTCAAAGACTCCATGAAAACCAAAAAGGAGATTAAACTATTTCATAGATAAAGAACTGGAATGACAGAAAATGTCTACGTATGACCAATGTTACACCCTTAGAGCTTTTTACAGCAGTAAGATTTAATGACATCCTTCCACCGTCCCCCACCAAAGTGTTAGGTTTCCTACCTTCTCAATTCGCTTTGTATAATGGTAAATTCCCACCATTCAATACAAAATGCTGTAGCTCCAACTCTTTTTCTCTAGTTCCAAACTTTAGTTGGGTCCTATTAGTAATTTATATATGTGTATGTACTGACACCAAACTATGATTTTCCTTTACTCCTCAGCAAATGACTTCTCTTCCACTGTCATAATTCCTTTTTCTCCCTTCTGGTGTGAGTGAGAAGGCTCTGGCATCAGACCCTAGGCCAGTTTTCCATGTCCCTGGATGGATTCTGAAAATCCTGAACGTTAGGGGAGGCACAGTTCTGATATGGTTCTAAACATCAGAAAAAGTTGTTAACTAACCAGAGTACAGACAGGCCACAGGAACCACCTATATATTCACACATACATTCAATCAATTATTATTGAAGCCGTCTGGAACAAAAGGACTTGACAATTGGGATTTGGGCAGCAGTTTTACCTCTTACTAATTCATGAGCAAGTTCATGAACATGAGCAAGTCACCTCTGTCCGTCCTTCCATTTTTTCCATTTTGCTGTTGCAAAGACGTGCGTTCCGCCTGAGACCTCACAAATATCCAGCATACCCAGGCCCCTGTAATGTTGTTAGCTTAAAAGGAGACCATGTTCCAGAAAGTATTTGGAAAATATTAGGTGCAGTACCAGTGAATGCGGGATTGCTTTGCACAAATCACTGTTCTAGATGCTACAGTGGGTATAAGGAATCCCTACCCCATAAGGGAGATAATGCATGTATTCAAGGGTGATGCATAGCAATTAGCACTACAATGGTACTAACCAGGGAGACAGTGCCAGAATATACCAGGAAAATATCACTCCTAAATGAAAAATCATAGCAATGTATTATAAATCACGGAAGGTCTTGATTTTCAGGGCAACCGGCTCTTTTATACAGTGTACATTGTCACTCCCATATTATAGTGGCTAAATTCAAAGTTTCAATTAGCATTTGCAGCTAATGCATGCTAGTCAGTGGTCCAATTCAGTAGCGTCACATCTTTGTATAGCAATGCCTATTTGTTCAATTATTATGATTTTTTTAAGGAAGCTATATTGTATTCAACTTTTTCTCTCAACATATTATTATGAAAAATTTTAAACATACAGCAAAATCAAAAGAATTTTATAGTGAACACTTGTATACCCGTCACTTATATTCTACCTTTAACATTTTTTAAAAAATAAATTTATTTATTTATTTGTTTGTTTGTGTATTTAGTTATTTACTTTTGGCTGTGTTGGGTCTTCCTTGCTGTGCACAGGCTTTCCCTAGTTGTGGCGAGAGGGGGCTACCCTTCATTGCGGTGCATGTGCCTCTCTGCGGTGGCTTCTCTTGTTGTGGAGCACGGGCTCTAGGTGCGTGGGCTTCAGTAGTTGTGGCTCGCGGGCTCTAGAGCGCAGGCTCAGCAGTCATGGCGCACGGGCTTAGATGCTCCGCGGCATGTGGGATCTTCCCGGAACAGGGCTCGAACCCGTGTCCCCTGCATTGGCAGGCAGATTCTCAACCACCGTGCCACCAGGGAAGTCCCCTATCCTTAACATTTTATCATACTTTTTAATCGCATATTTACCCATCTGTCCATCCTTCTATCTATCTATCCACCCATCCATAATATTCAAATGCTGTTATATTTGAAGAGATTTGAGCTATATATTCTGTTTTGATTTTAGGTGAGTTTTATTTTTCCTTTATGTAGTAGTAGATAATTCTTAGGAATGAATTATAACTGATTTATAATGTTCTGAAAACATTTGGATTTCAGATGCAAATAAATCTATTTGTCTTCTCTGTCTCTAGTTCCAAAAGATCAGTCATGGATATTCAGAAAACAACAATTTCCTAAACAACCAAATGGTGTTGGACATGATCCTTACCCATTAAGTGGAATCCACCAGACCATCAACTAGGAAACTGTGGCAAGGCTTGTGCCTGGATTAACACCCAAAGAGGTAAATAACAGTCTTCCAGGGATCTACTGAAAAGAAATCAGAAAAAGTGATCAATTTAAAGGAATAACTGTTATACTAAGAAGAAATATTTGAGTTTTACATATTCATATGCACATATAAATACTGAATACACATATGATGCAAGTTGGATAAATATAATCTATGTAAATTATATATTAACCCACCTGGTATGTTTATTATTATCGTGATATTTAAGTGTGTTTTAACTGATTGTTTCATAACAAGTGGTAAAGATTATTTTTTTAGGGTAGAGAACCTAATATTAAGAATTATAGATCTCACTTTTAATAAAGTTGAAAAAAAGATATTATTGAGTGAGCCAAATTTTTCAAATTATAGCTTAGACACTTATGAAATTAAGTATCTTAAAATTAAGACATCAGACTATATGTTCAATTGATAAGTGAAGAAGAAGAAGTCTTGGAGAGTATTATCAAAGACTACCTTGTACTAAAGGGTGGG
Source organism: Neophocaena asiaeorientalis asiaeorientalis (assembly GCF_003031525.2). Taxonomy (NCBI): domain Eukaryota; kingdom Metazoa; phylum Chordata; class Mammalia; order Artiodactyla; family Phocoenidae; genus Neophocaena; species Neophocaena asiaeorientalis. The sequence continues at coordinate 3,584,066 of NW_020174553.1, forward strand.
GTAAGTATTTAGATTTTACCATTTATAGTAGTATTTTTAACACACAAAAATATTTGAGCATGTTATTTGGCTTCTAATACCTTTAATTCTTCAAAAAGTTTTCAGGAATGCATTATGTGTGGGAGAAAACTGATAGAAAAGTGCTGTGGAAATTGGCAGGAGAAAGAAATTTCTAGATGGAAGGATAATTGCTTAGTTTCAAAGAGAACTAGAATCTGAACTTATAAAGATGAGAAGGACATTCTAGAACTTGATCAAAAGTCGGGGCTTATGCGAGGAATGGGCCAGTCACTGTTCCTGACTAGAGAAGGTGACGCCTTCTGAAAGGCAGTGGAAAATCATAGTTGGGAAATTAGAAATTGTTGCAAAATATTAAGCAAGATATCAAACACTCGACCTATCTTTTTGTAACCATTGTTCTCAATTTTCCCTACATGTTTTCTTTTTCCACAGCTAAAGACACTTGACCATCAAATGTATGCTCTGCACTCCACTCTCAGTCTTGAGATACAACTCTTAATTTGAGCAGGAAGAATTTAGGGAACTCAAGTCCAAAACGCTGAGGCTGACAACAAGTTATAGTTGCTGTTCATGCATAAACACTTGCTATTTTTAAACTAGTCAAAAAGGTACATTTTAATTTGGGGATTCTGATTTGGTCCCTGCTAAGTGGGTCTCAATTATGGTAACACAGACTTGTCTTATTTCCTGGCCAGCCATGTTTTGAATTACTTGCCTATTACAACTTGACTAGTGTTCCAAACCATTTTGGAATAGAGTTGTATTTTCCCTTTTGTCCAGCCCAGTGGTTAAAGATCTTTCCATGTGAATCAACTTATTTCCAGTACTAGCTGCCTTTTTGTACCCAAGGATCTCTAACTATCACCAGACTCTTAGTTTCCCATTGCTTTCCTCTGTCGACTTATTAGACCCCTAATTGAGCTCACGTGCTTGGTCAGTGTGACTATTGCTTGCCCCTGGGGGGAAAATGTTCTTCCTGTTGATCTGGTCTTTTTCCTCATGATCACACAATTAACTGACTCCTATACTAGGTCCTACCGCCCTAACCTTTTAATAAGGTCATTCCCAGCCAGGAACTGACAGATGATACATTTCTTTTCCCCTCATTCTGACTTTTTGAATTTTGTAAAATATAACCAACACACTGTACCTTTTCTCAAGGCTTCATCATGAACCCCTTGCCATTTGTGGTATAGGCACTGATATAACCACTACCTTAAAAAAAAGTAGTTGAGACATGCAAGCAGGTGTATATGATTCCTCAGTAAAGAATCAGAAACTTAGGTATTCGGGACACCGCCACTGATGGCACCTTGCTTCTATCAGTTCCAGGAGGGTCACTGCACTTGAGTTTCTGGGGCCAGTCCATACTTACCATGCGGAGGTGGACAATAATTGATCACATGAGTTTTAGAAGTATGTGATCACACGGCAGGGAGTGAGGGTGGATCAGCTGCTCAACCAAATTCCTGAACCTGCACCATCTGAAGAACTGATAGTAGCGCTAAGGGAGTGGCAAGGAAGAAAAATACACTGCCTACTTCCACACATATCCAAGAACAGTGGCTGACAACCCTGGTGAAGGTCAGGAACGGCTGGGAAGCTTTTAAAAACAAGAGAACCTCAGGCTCCTCCCCTGGGGTGGAGGGGGAATTCTGATAAGAAGCCAATGTTGGAATCCACTGCTGTATGGTCAAATGGGGGAGCAGGCCAAGATTTATGGAATCAACATCTAAAGACAGGTTAATATGCACAGCAGCTAGCAATGTTTGCTTTTAACGAAGATAAACCAAAGATAGTAGGATTTTAAGAAATTCTACTATGTTACAGTTTGCCATTTCTCCACTTCCTGTTTTTCGTATCGTTTCAGAATTATCCAAACCTTGTGAAAAATCAATGAATCCCAAACAGCCCTGATGATAAAAAACACCTGGGGGGTCTCTTTAAAAATGCACATTCTAGGGCTTCCCTGGTGGTGCAGTGGTTGAGAGTCCACCTGCCGAGGCAGGGGACACGGGTTCGTGCCCCGGTCCGGGAAGGTCCCACATGCCGCGGAGCGGCTGGGCCCGTGATCCATGGCCGCTGAGCCTGCGCGTCTGGAGCCTGTGCTCCGCAACGGGAGAGGCCAGAGCAGTGAGAGGCCCGCGTAACGCAAAAAAAAAGCACATTCCAGGGCCCTACCCCGGTCCCACTGAATCAGATGTTCCAAGGAAAGAGCCTGCGAAGCTGAATTTTAGCAAATATTCTAGGTGATTCTTATCACCAAGGATGTTTGGAAAACACTGATCTGGGTACTGAACACTTCAGGTGGACTTTGTTTATGATACGGGGTCTGTGAGCACATTATGAGAGGCCCATGCAAGTGTGAAGCTCTCCCACAGTCTGGACTGCAGTCACTCAGACGTCTCACAGTTCCTTGATCTTTCCCACATCAGAGACTTTGTATCTGCTTTTTACCAGTTTGGAAACTCCCTACCCCAGTTCTTCAACAGATGGGATCCTATTCATCCTTTGCCATTTTCTCAGAAAAGCCTCCCCAGCTCTGCTCAGCTAAATCAGGTGCCCTATTAAAATCTCTTTGCACCTTTTACTTTACTTCATGGTAGTCATTAATGTTTTGGGTTATCTATCTCTGGTGATAATGTTTTCCTACACTAGATGGTAAGCCCCCGTTGAGTAGGGCATGTCTTACATGTTCACAGCTTTTTCTCCGGTATTTTACAACAGCAATGCATGCATAAGTAAAGGAATACATAAATGAATAGAAGTGCTCGGTGGTAGCATGTAAAGATGGAGCAAGGTAGTGGGGAGAGACCTGCTGGGGGGAACAGAGATGAACTTGGGCAACACCAGAAAGCCTTCCAGAGGGAGGCAAGGATTGTGCCCGGCTCTGAAGCAAGCAGCCAGGGAACTGGCATTGCCGGAGGAGCGGAAATATGCCAGGTGGGTGGAAGGCTCTGCGAATGCCCTGGAGAAGAGAGACAGCGCGTGTGCGCTCCGAACCAGCCAGGCAGCTTGAATTAAGCAGAGAACAATCAGCCTATGATGAAAGTGGAGGACAGTTAGATAAAGAATGACTCATGATCAGTTTTGATTTGACGTCAGCAGAAACTCAGAGATCCTGCAGGGTTCAGAGAAGGAGAGAGATGATCAAAACAGACCTCTCAGGGGATGACTCATGCTCTTTGTGTAGGACTGAATGAAGGCACAGGACTAAAGATACATGAAACCAGCCAGGAGGCTGCAGCAATCAAACTGCAGTGCCATTAGGAATCAAAATGGGTGCTCTATTTTATTTGGGTATGTCCTACCCAGTTTCACAAAAAGTTTGACGCACCTGGGTAGAAATAGGATAACAGCTGTTGACTGGAGGAAGGGAAGGGGTCCTAGGAAAGTATCGATAAGATATGGACAAAGTTTCATAGAGGAAGAGGGAAGAGAATCAGTGAAGATATTAATTGAGAGACCCAAAGGCTACATGCTGCAAAATAAGATGGAGAAATCCACAGGCGGGGAAGTCTGAGAGCCAGAGGAAATCATGACCTGCCTTCTTAGCATGGAGTCATGGTGTGACATTTAAGGAAGCTTATCCTTTATGCAGGGAGCATTACAGGCCATGAAAAAGGGGTTGGAGAATAAGAAAACCTCAGTTACCACATGACCAAGATCTCTGAAACTTGAAGAGATACCCAGGTTATCAGGGTGCTGGAGGGAATAGCAATAAATCCCAAAGGGAGTTTTCTAGAATCCCTTATCTTCCTAGAGTGTTCCATTGTACGGATGCTCTGGACAACTCTCTGCTTTTTATCATTATATTTTTGGCAATTGCTGAAATCCTCCCCTATTTACTATTACTGTTTACTATTGACTAGTACTATTGCACTATTATTTTTACTATTGCTATTTTCTCTCTCCTCTGTAGAATGCCTCTAGCTTTACTATTTTTAATTTTTTTAATAGCTCTGCTGAATATCCAGTCATTTGAATGAGTCCCTAAAACACTCTCTGCCTCTGTACAGTGTTGCTTCATCCAGACCATCCTGATTTGCTTACCCAGATCATTGAAAACAGCCTCCCCTCTGGGTCTCCCTGTCTCTAATCTCCTGCTACCATTTCATACTCACCCAGCAGCCTCCTTTCTAATTAAGATATAATCATACCTCTCCTCTGCTTAAAATCCTTAATTGTCTCTCTCAAACCTTCACGATGAAGGGCAGATATATTTGCTAGGACAAGAGGTCTTTTACGATGTGTCCCCTGCCCCTCTCTTCTTCTTCTTCTCTCTCCTTGGGCAGCTTGTAGTTTTCCCTACAGTCACACCAGTAATCTTTTCATTTCTTGAATGAGACTTTGCCCTCCCTCCCTCCCTTTGTAAGTGGTGTCACCTCTAGCTATGTTAACTTTGTCATCCTTTTGTTGCCTGATAAATTTTATCCTTTTTCAAAACTTCAGTCATCGTCTCCTGTAGGATATTTTCCCTAGATTCCCTCCGTGGCTCTCCCATGTGTTCAGACAGCTGATTGTAGTTTGCCCCAGAGTGGAAAACTCTAATTTGTAGGCTATTTTTTTTTAATTCTAACTCAAATATTATCTTCCTAAGGCAAGGATGGTGTCTCTCATAGCTCTATTTTCTATGTCTGGCGCAGTGCCTGGTACATTGTAGAAACCGATAGACCATTTGAAGAAGGAAGGAAGGAAGGAAGGAAGGAAGGAAGGAAGGAAGGAAGGAAGGAAGGAAGGGAAAAGAAAGAAGGAAAGGAAAAGAAAGAACTAAGGAAGAAAGAGACAGCTTCTCCTCCCTCTAAAAACAAACAAAAGAAATTCTTCCAAAAGTCTGAGAAGAGGGAGAGAGAAAGCAAAAGCCACGTCAGCTGGTATAACCTAAGTTGAAGAAGACTGAGTGAATTAAATGAGTTTGGCAGTTTTTATAATTTCTCCTCATTTCAATAATTCCATGTGGAACGCTGCATTAATCACCGATGCCAGGTACTGTGCTCATAAAGGGAGGGGATATAAAAAAGAATGTTTCAGTCTCTGCCCCAAGGCTCTCACAGTTCCCTCAAGGAGACATTCAGACATACATTGCATCGGTGCCTGACCAGAGTACACACAGTACAGAAGAGGGAGTAGCAAAACATTCAGAGAGCAGCGTGGTGCATGGAGGTTTCAAAAGGCCAAAAAGGATGAGTAGAAAGGTACCACGGATGGAAAGGGAGGAAATGCATTCCAGAGAGAGGACCAGGGCATCCTGGGGAATGGCAGAGACTTTGAAATGACTGCATTTAGCTAAATGCTCTTCCTTTGTTGCTATCAGGGCTTGGAGGTAGAAAGATATTAAAATATAGTTTTTTCGAAAAGATACATGAACCCCAATGCTCCGAGCAGCACAATTTACAGTAGCCAGGACATGGAAGCAACCTAAATGTCCATCAACAGACGAATGGACAAAGAAGATGTGGTACATATATACAATGGAATATTACTCAGCCATAAAAAGAATGAAATAATGCCATTTGCAGCAACATGGATGGACCTAGAGATTATCCCGTTAAGTGAAGTAAGCCAGACAGAGAAAGACAAATATCATATGATATCACTTATATGTGGAATCTGAAATATGATACAAATTAACTTATTTACAAAACAAAACAGACTCATAGACAAAGAAAACAAACTTATGGTTACCAAAGGGGAAAGGGGAGAGGGAGGGATAAATTAGGAGTCTGGGGTTAGCAGATACAACCTACTATATATAAAATAGATAAACAACAAGGTCCTACTGTAGAGCACAGGGAACTATATTCAATATCATGTAATAAAACATAATGGAAAAATATATGAAAAAGGGTAGATAGATAGACAGATAGATGTATAACTGAATCACTTTCCTGTACACCAGAAACTAACAAAACATTGTAAATCAACTATACTTCAGTAAAAAAATAAAATATAGTTTTATCTCCTTTCTCAAGTATTGTCAGACATGTTAGTTCTGGCACTGTCTCTTTTGTCCCATGACCTGCCGCCCCCTTCTCTCTCTTTTCTTCCCGCCATGTTTGTCCAGTGGGCTGAGCACCTCTCCTCCCCTCACTCTCCCGTGCTTCCCTCACTGCAGTGTGCAGTGCACTTAATCACCCCACTACTTCCATCCTTCCGCTGGAACACGTCACGGGCATGGGGCTGGGGTCTCACTATTCATTAAGCCCTCCTCCTCATACACTCACCCTGAGAGGCCTTCCAGTAAATAAGTTTTCCTGGTATCACGTTACATGATTCATCCTAATTCATCATCGTCACTGAAGGACTCATCTGGTCATTCCGAAAAGAAAAATGCATGCCAATTTAAGTGAAAGGACACCCTGCTCAGATGCTGTTAACAGTTTCTCTTGCCATCTAAGTGGCGCGTTAGAAAAGAGGGAGAGGATGCTGCCCCGCACATCCCCAGAGCTGTTTCTACAGATGCCCGGAGCCTCTCTTGGGCATAGAACTGAGTCTTGGGTGGACAGCTGTCAGATCCAGCCTAAGGCTGCTCATGTCTACAGACAGTTTGTGAACCTGGAGGCTCCTCTGGAGGGTTCCGTGGACCTAACATGGGCTGAGCAACGAATAGGCACCCAACTCCACTCGGTGCCCTTGTTATTTCACTTAATCTCATAATTAAAGAAGAAATGGATGTAATTATTCCAGTTTTCCATATAACTTATCATAAAGATAGATATCTTAAATATTTCACTCGAAGTCACGAGGACCTCATAAGTGGAGAAGCTTCCATTTAAATTCAGGTGTACGTTACCAAGGATGCCATTTTCCTGGTTTGTTTATAGGCACTTACTCTTCTCTGCCTGACAAACATCACGAATAAATCATGACAGCATCACCCCCAGGTTGAAGCCAACCTCAGAAGTGTTACAGGAAGTGCTTCAGGCTCCCTCAGCAACTGAGAGCAGTGTCGGGGCTCGACAAGATTGCTTTTTAGAGTCATTGCTTTGGTCTTACCAACATACCTATCATAGAGAAATAAGGAGTTTGAGAGAGCAAGAGAGTAGAGTTACCGAAATTGTAGGGACTTTTCAACTTTAGAGCTGAAACAGATCCAAATAGCCTCATTCTTTGAGAAAGTACCCCTCCTACCCAGTCACATACTCTTATTCTGCCCACATTTTCTATCTCGCCTCTTTCTGATAAGTCATAAAATTATGAGCTGCTTACGTGTCAATACCTAATTGCCGATTGTTAGCCCTACCTTAGAGTAGCACTCTGAACAGTCTCTTCTCTTCAGATGCCATTTATCCAGACATAGTAACTTTATGCTTGAGAATAATTGGGCACTATAGCAGTCTAACTATCCTTGTTTACTTCTTTGCCATTTCCTTGTATTACTATATGGAGAGAAAAGAAGTTGTCGATGATGAAACTTCTAATCCATTTACTGGCAGTGATTTATTTCACCAGAGAGAATTCTAGAAGGCTTTCTCTTATAATGCTCAGAATTTAACATAGGGCTGTCTGGCAGTGAGCTAAATGCTCACGCATGGCCGTGCTTATTTAATTCTCAAAACAATTTTATAAGGTTGATGCTGTTAGTACCCCCATTACACAGATGAGGACATTGAAGGTTTTAACAGACCAAGTAATTTGCCCCAAATCACAACACTGTCCAAGGAACGATGTCAGGGTTTGAACCTGGGAAGTCTGACTGAAGCTTTGTCAGCAGCCCATTTATTGTCTCCGTCCCTTCACCATGTACAGCCCCCTCTGCTTCTTACTGGGGCACCTGCTACCTAGCACTATTGATACCCAGCAGGACCCTGTGGGGCTCCTGGGCACAAAAGCCTTTCTGTGTCCCCCATTTCTTGATTACAGGAAATAGGCTTCATTCAGCCTCCATGACCTTCCCTGAGTTCCAACAGGCAAGTTCAAACAGTTGTTAATTAGGGAAGGGAGGGGATGCGGAGACAAGGGAGGAGCGGTCATAAAATAATAGTGTGGCCTTGGGACAGGGTCCTGGTTCCCCCTCAAGGGATGTATCAACACAAAACGATATCTTTGAGCTGTTCTGCAGATACTGAAACCCCCAGCAGGTGGGAGAAGTTAACAGTAAGCTGCCCACCAGCACGTAGACCCCAGGCCGGATGGAACCAGAAGGTTGATGATGCTGACTCCCGATTACCTCACCACCCACCAATCAGAAGAATATCCACGAGCTGATGAGCTGATCATGTCCTCTTTGAACCATTATTATAAAAGTTCTCACTACCCCCTCCAGGTTTGGACACACAATTTTGAGGGTGTTAGCTCGCTGCGACCCCCTTTGCCTGGCAAAGCAATGAAGCTATTCTTTCTACTTCACCAAAAACTATGTCTCCAAGATTTAATTCCATGTCAGGGTACAGAGGCCTGATTCAGCTTCACTATGTGGTTTCCTCATAGTGACCAATCCAACAGTGACAGCTCTGAATAACACCTACATATCAGGTCTGTAGTTCATTTATCTATAAGTTTGATTCTATTTCTACACATTTGTAAGAGCAGAAAAGAAAACAAACTTATGTGATTAGATTTTGATATCATAGTGAAACTGACCAGGAGTTTTATCACCTTGTATGATGGCTACTTTATCCTTAATAATCTTTCATTATTAAGGAGTTAAAATTAACATTTTAATACTAAAACTTCATTCAATGACAAGACTAGGTTCATGGATATTACCATACTTGATTACTGTGGGTACAGTAAGCAACAGATAATTTATCATTTATATGTCCTATTAATTACTTAAATTAGAACTATTATAGCTTTTTAGTTTTTCTGATCTGCAGGTCCATCTAGCTTTCATCCCTAAAACGTTCCTATTCCACTATCTAGGCAACACATTTAAATGTTTAATAGTTCTTTAAATCACTATGGAAAAACCCATAAAGCTTAGGAAGCTCAAAATTCTTAGCACCTGTCATTTGTGGTGAGAAATTTTCATTCATAGATTTCTTTACTGTGGCATGGGATCTCTGAGGGAGATGACATTGTGTTTCATCATTGCGGAATGAATACAGGTTGCCTCTCCAATATAGCTTACCTCACTGAGGATCCATAGTTTGGGGGTGGCCTAGGCCACTCCCCACTGATTCAGAAGCCAATCCACGGTCTACAGACAGTGGAGACTGAATGGACTCCATTAATAATCATCCATTAATTAGCCTCTTAATTAGCCTCTTAGTTATCAGTTAGCACCTTCAGTGAATACTTTAGAACTCCTGTAAAAAAAGAAAAAATGTTTATACGATTGGGGGCCTAGAAGAGGCTAAGGAAGAAAGAGGTGCTATTATGAAAAGCAGGAATGGACCAAAGACCACTTCACCTACTCCATGAACTTTTCTGGGACTACCCCATCTATGGAACTTCAGTGCAACTTTGGCATGAATAACTTATGTTGCTGACCACCTGACTTTACATAAAGAGGCAAAGAATGGCATCAGACTTGTACCATTTGGTATTATTGTTCCTTTTTGGAAGACTAAAAGTAAAATTAAAATACATGAAGGAAAACAACAAAGACTGTAGTTGGGCAAAATGAAAAACACATTTTGAAGTTTATTTCACTGGTCTCACAAGGTTAACTTCGTAACAAACAAAAGGATGCGGTAGATTAAAAACTAGCATTAAAATAAAGAAATACAGAAAGGAATCAAGTATTTAGACATGGAAATACACAGATCTTCAACTTCAGTTTGTACAGCTGTTTGTTTTTAAAGCATAGAACTGTTCTTCTAAAATAGAGGTATAAGCCAAAATCACCTTAGAGACCCATGAAATTCTTCTTCTAAAATGGCCCCATATTCTTGGTTGAGGATCAGATCATTCTGATCACATTAGTTCGTCTTGGATAATTTTGGTTCAATTGGATTATCTAATAATTTTTGCCATCATACTCACACAATTTATTTTGTCATTTTCATGCCCATGGTATTGTTTATAAAAATAAAGGTCAAAATCATATTTTACAATTGCTTAATCCAAAAAGTTTTGGAAAGAGCTGTGGGTTCTAATCCTGGTAAATCTACAGAAAATTTCTGATAATTCGAGAGGACCCTTTTGGTCTTTTCTTATTTTCCTAGAATACTGTGATAAACAAGGAACACAGGTTGGCACCTATTTTTATGTATAGAAGGACAAATGACACTTTCAATATAGTATGCACCACAAAATACTGAATTGAGTTCCATGGGGTTATTTGGAGAATCTGTTACAACTTTGAAGAGAGGACTCCTGGAAGAGGTTGGAAATGATACTTCTCTGCATGTTTATGAAGAAAAAAACATTTTTATTGATAATAAAGAAGGAGAATACCTTCTACTCAACATTTTTGGAGAGAAAAAAAACACGGAAACCACCCTGTGAGTCCAGGATGGATAATGTCTCAGGCCAGGGCAAGAGAAATACAGTGTCAAGGTAGCTCATTTCACTCCCTGCTGATTTTCAGAGAATCAAGATGGTTCATGAAGGTCCTTCAGAAAGTGAAAGTAAAATTCTTCATTTGATTTAACTCTGGTTGATTTCAAGTGTAACCTGTACAACTGTTGGCCAAAATCAGTAAATTATCTGGTGGCATGAGCAGGTTTTTTTAAATGAATGAAAATACTGTTGTTGTTGTTGTTTTTAATCATTGACCATAGACTTGAAGAACTTTTTCTGGTTGAAAAGGAGTGTATTCCACATTAAAATTTCATTAGTGATTTCTAAGGCTCATCCCCAGTGAAGGGGAGGCACACATTCAGTCTGCATCAAAGGCCCTTTCATTAATAATAATTTCTGAATTTCGTTGCAAGTTTTTTCTTCCAGTTTTATTGAGGTATAACAGACACACAGCACCGTAAGTTTAAGGCATACAGCACAAAAATTTGACTTGCATACATCATGAAATGATTACCACAGTAAGTTTAGTGAACATCCATCATCTCTTAGAGATACAAAAGTAAAGAAATAGAGAAAAAAATCTTCCTTGTGATGAAAACTCTTAGGATTTACTCTCTTACCTTTCATATGTACCATACAGCAGTGTAAATTATATTTATATACTTATTAATTATATTAAATTTTATTATATTTATTAATTCAACACTTCATGGATCTAGAACTTAAAATAAGAGGATGCCATAGACTGAATGCTTGTGCCCCCCCAATCATATGTTGGATCCTAAGCCTCCTTGTGATGGTATGAGGAAGTGGGGCCTTTGGGAGACAACTGGGTATGAGAGCGGTGGTCCAGTCACTAGTGCTCTTATAAAGAGGCCCCAAGAGATTCATTGCCTCTTCCAACTTGTGAGGACATGGAGAAAAGGCAAATGTCTATGAACCAGGAAACTACCTCTCACCAGACACCAAATCTGTCAGCACCTTGATCTCAGACTTCCAGCCTCTAGAACTGTGAGAAATAAATTTCTGTTCTTTGTAAGCCACCCAGTTTATGATAGCTTGTTAGACCGGCCTGAAGGCACTAAAGGGAGGATGAGGGAGGGGGGAGGTAAGAAACTCATTTCCATGATAATCCAAGAAAAGAACAGCATAATTTAGACACAGTTTGTTAATAAGGATATCCTAAATTTATGAAATTATGGAAAAGAGAAAGGTTACAGGTTAAATATATATTTTGTCCTTGTTTTTGCTCTTTAAAAAAAGCAATGCCAAGCAAATGGATAGGAAAGGAAGAAATAAGTTTGTGAGTTGCAGACTGTAGTTGGGTAATTAAAATAATAAAGCACTGATAATTGGGTGTATATTCACATGCGTGCGTTTATATGTGTTTGGTTTTATTGAAAACTATCCCTTATCTTTTTTAGAAGTATGAGATATATATTACAAATAAAACCAAATAACTGGTTGGAATAGAATTAAAAGATGATATATTGATATGAGTCCCAAGATTAACATTTTAAATTCTTCTTAATCTTGCTATAGCTAAAATCAAGAAGATTATGCCATTAGAAATAATATAATAACACGTTAGGCATTTCACAAAGCCTTAGTGTGAATGGAGGCCAAAGCAAACATAAACTGAGGAGATAGCCAGCACCAAAATTTCAAACCCTATTAAAAAGAATGCAATGGTGTTGAAAATTCCGTGGCTTGAGACACAGTGATACATCCAGTTGTTTTATTTCATAATTTGTAATTAAATTGGAATTATCAAAATATATTTTGGCTTTCCAAATAATCTGATAAATATTGAAAGGCCTTGAAACATTAATCATAGCAAATAAAATTAGTTATGGGGAGAGTGTTTCCAGAAAAAAACTCATTTGATTGTTTTACTTACACTCAGCCTTTCTTGGAAGGCCCGCCTTAAACCGCAACTATCCTCTCAACCTGCCTGCCTTTCTTTCACTTACAAAACAAAGCACACATGCAGTCATTTGATTGTTTGGGCTTTTAAATTTGGCTGAGTCCGTTGGAGTATAATCCTTTTACTGGAAATTCAGTTAAAGGAACTCCTTCAATCTCCAAACACTAGCCAGATAAACCACATTTCCTGCCTTCTCGCCCTTTTTCCGGGGCTCTGCAGATTTGGTACTGATGGCACAGAAGAGTACAGCTTTTGACAGCAGGACAGGTCGACGAAAAACAATCATCTTCTATCGCGTGAAAACTATTTTCCTCTCTTCACTCGTTTCATTTACAACGATCGCCAATCCTGGTTGCCTATTAGACACCTTTTTAAAACCCCTGTCCTTTCCCAAGAGATTTTTATTTAATAGGTCTGGGGTGGGGTCCAAATATCAATATTTTTAAGTAGTAACTTTCCAGGTAGTTCTAACGTGTAATCAGAATTGAGAAGATCCTGTTCACAGGGGGTTAGGATGGAAAACTGAAGTAGGGCAGGAAACATGGCTGAGTGTCTTGCTGGTAACCAATCAGGATGCTCTGAGCCTCCTTCCAGTGAACCAATCAGGATAATCCAAGACTCTCAGTGAACCAATCGGCTTGGTGTAGATGAAATAGACTCTAACAGGGTGTTTCCTTAACTTGAATGTGCACGGGGAATCACCTCAACATCTGTTAAAGTGCAGATTCTGATTTAGTAGGTCCGCATGGGGCCGGAGATTCTACATTTCTAAAATGTTTCCAGGGGATGCTATAGCTGCTATTCCACAGACTACACTTTGAGTAGCAAGTATTTAGGATATATCTGGCCCCATAACGTAAAAATGTGGTTGAGTTTTTTTTCAAAAGCTATCGAAATGTAATGCAGATACAAAAGTGTACAACACACAGTTATTTATAATAGTGAAAATTTAGAAATAACCTAAATGTCTAATACCAGAGCAAGTATGAAGGGACAATATTCAATCTTTTTTTTCAAGGAGTTTTTAATTTTACTGAAAAATCAATAAAATACACAATGAAAAGAGTAAAATATAAACTATACAAGAATATCCCAATTACTTCCAAATGGATGGAAATAGACTGAAAGTAATCCAGTATGTTAACTGTGATTATGACAGGTTTTGCAACTTTAGTGTATTTATATTTTCTGAATTTTTAATTTTATCTAATTAATATGTTTTACCTTTATAATAAGTTTCAAAAGAAAGGTTAAGAAAAATATTGTAATGTATCAGATCATACATTTATTTCTGACATTTGTATCAAGGGACATCTACCAGACTTAATTCCATTAGTTTAACCCTGAGATGCCCTAACTTTATCAAAATTTTCTTTGTATCTATTGATATATTTCTTTTTTACAATTCATGATGAAGTCCTAGTGTACATTAGTCACTGTGAAAATGCAGAGTAGTACCTTCTTAGATTTGTTGAAAAAGTAAAAGAAAAAATATATCTCAAGCTTCAAGAGGATTGAATATTGACAACTGTGAAACTAATAAAGTTATATTTGATAACCCTAATTTCTTCCCTGTTCAGGAAATTACAGGGCAATCACATTCATGAAAAATAGATCATATATATGTTTGTTGCTATGTTGCTTATGATTTTTGCATCTATTTTTCATGAGTATGATCATACATCATGACCATACATCATGATTAACTTATATTTACTCCAGAGATGCAGGTCAGTTTAATATTTTTAAAAATTAATAATAAAAGCATGTGATTCATCATAAAATAGGATCTAACAAGGTGAAGTCCCTCAAACCATGGCAAATTTATTTGTAATATTTAAGTAAAAGTCATTCCATTCACCAGGGTCAAAGTCTACTCAAAATCTTTGCCCTCATCCACTAAGAATTCATCTAACAAAATAGAACAAATGTTCCCTGAGTAACCAGACTTACAGAGAAACCATCAACACTGCCCTTGAGTCTTAGATCCACCTGCAAGACATACACAAAAATATGTGGGTGGGTGAGAACTCAGTAAGCTCTTTTAGTAGAAAAATGGGTCTTTCTAAGCATATTTGGAGGGGGCACAAGGACTCACCCTCTCAGAAGATGGCTACAAGCTGCAGTCCAGACCTAAGGTGTAAGGACAACTTCAACTAAGATGAAACCTTTCTTGAGCAGAAACCACCCAGGGATCTCCCCATGATTGATGACACAGCAACCAAACCTGTCCTGTGTGTGTTGCCTGGAGCACCCCTCAGCTCAATCCTACACAGTCCGTTGACACCACTGAAAAACTTCCTTTGACCTTGCTGCCCACGTGTAATCCAACCCACACTACAACAAACTAATGCTCAATCCTGGATGCATATAAAATTTACCTAGGGAACTTTTTTGATAATGTCCGATGGTGGGCCCTACTCTGAAAAGCTGAATCAGTCTCTCAGGATGGAACCAAGACATCTGGTAGTTTTTTTGTTTTTAACTCTCTAGGGAATTCTAAGGTGCAGTGAAGTTTGAGATTCCCAGTGATAACCCACCAACTTGGCTCACCATTGCCTTGAACAAAACAAAGCATCATGAGATATTGGCATTTTAATATTGTTCAAAGCCAAAGAAATGATGTTTCAGGCATCGATTATGACCCAAAGAAAAAGAAAGTGAACA
Organism: Neophocaena asiaeorientalis asiaeorientalis; assembly: GCF_003031525.2. Classification (NCBI taxonomy): domain Eukaryota; kingdom Metazoa; phylum Chordata; class Mammalia; order Artiodactyla; family Phocoenidae; genus Neophocaena; species Neophocaena asiaeorientalis. Next base: position 3,599,091 of record NW_020174553.1, read on the forward strand.
CAGGGAAAAGAAAAACATAATTTTGACAATAGTAGAACCTCCTGGGAGTCTCTGAACTCAAGCAAAACAGGTGGTCCTCTTATCTATTTATAATATTAATTCTCTCTTATTTCAGGGTTCTGGGATTTTTTATTCATTTTTTTCCAACCTCAAAAAAGTATATTCTCTTCTGTTCTAAGATTTTTCCAGACAGGCTGGAGCTCTGATCTGTGCTGATCACGCTGTCTAAGACTGAAGCTAGAGGGGTATGTTTTTATGATATTTGTAACATGCATTGCCCCAATTGCTAATAATAATGAGCAGTTGTAAGCATGAATGTCTCATCTCTGTCAGGTCATTGCCTCTGTTCTGTCAGATCTAACCCAGAAGCTCTAAAATCTTCATCTTTCTACCCCAAATCAATCTGATCTTTGAAATTTAACTGGGCATCCTATTTTTTGTTTTTAGTTTAGTTTAGTTTCATTTTGTTTTTGCTAACATGGCAACCATGTACCAAATATATCCTGAAATATAGTGTGGCATTTGGGAAATTTGTTTGGCATTGGAATTATGGTAGAAGAAAGCCCAGTAGTTTCAGCTCTCTCAACTTAAGACTTACGATCAAACTAGCAAAAGGAGAATCCCAATTTTTAAACTTTTAATTAAAGGCTTCAGGGGAAAATGAATAATCAAGAAATCCTGATGGAAATTAGTCTGAGTCAGCATTGAAAAGATCAATTAAAGAAAAAAAATTCAATTTTGAAAACATTATTATCAACATGACATTTCTTTGTAAAGGTTCTTGTAAATTGCTTTTCCATTCAGTAGAAATTTTCTGGATTAAGTGCAAAAGTCATCTGTTAATGAGATTTACTTTTTAAATTAAACCAAAAGGAAAATAAGACTATGAACATAATATTTCATTCTCTTTCAGCTTGTTTTGTACATGGACACAGTACCAAGATCTTGATATTTAATCATTTCAAGCTCATAGGTTTTAGTTATTTATTAAGTAATTTTTCTTACATTTAGATGTTTAGGCCGTAAGTTCTTTTTAGTTTTACACTTCTTTTCTATCATGTAAGATTTGTCTTTTCGTGAGACAGGAATTCGCAGTAAGATTGTAAGTTACATGATGGCACGGAGTAAATCAACTGTTTCCTTCTATCTCCAGTCCCATTGGTGCTACAAACTCCCTGCCCATTCACTAAGTATCATGGATGGATTTCACTGCAGATGTTCACCTTTCACAAATAGCAAAGAGAAGCTTCAACATTTCTTTATATTTATATAAGAAGGCAGAGACATCATGCTAAGATTACATTCAGCCCTGGGCATGCAGTGAGCCATGCAAAGGGCACACTTGTTTTCAATAACAAAAACAAAAACAAACTATGAGACTTGTATATAAATAGCGAGAGAGGAGTACAAAGATATTTATAGCGGTGCTGTTTATAAGAGGAGGACAAATGGATGTCCAGCAGCATGGCAGGTAGACCAGTTGTGGTGAGCAGAAGTCCATGCTGCCATGCCCTTGCACAGCCTCCACTCCTGCTACCATGATTAATGTGTCCATGAGCTCACTGAGTAGCCTGGAGTTGGCCAAAGATAGTCCTGGCTGAGTATCATCTGATAGCTGACTCATTCTGTCTATTTGGTTGTTTCATGCTTCTTTTTTGGTGGATGCTCTCTTGTGGGCATGTGATACCAAATTCGACACCCTTCATGCAAGTTCCCCTAAGTCCATCCTGCTTCTGAGTATAGGTTTTCTTATTTTTTCAGATACAGTGAGGCCAACAGATCAGAAGACAACTGCCACTGAAAAAGTAGTTTGTTATCGTCACAGATCCTAAGAGAAGGAGGAAGGCTACACCACAGGGAGTCACACAGGGAAGCCAGTCAGAAGGCAGAAGGGGAGGGGAATCTGTGGCAAGAACTTTTACTATGGCTTCTGTGGGAAGGAGTAGCTTAGACAGGATATGCAAGTTTAGGACTGGCTAGTCTGAATAACTTCTTCAGGCTTTAGGGTGTCTGCTACCTGGACCTCGATGATTAGGGCAGAGGAAGAGACACCCAGAGCATAAGAGCCTGATAAAGTTGGTGGTGGTTTTAGATATGAAAGGTGCAATTGCAGGTGAGTTGTTTGATATCTTTAGAAATTAGCTAGCCCTGGGACAAACAGTCCTGCCAGTGTCAGCCCCAAGATGTCAAAAGGTCAAAAATACAGAATAATAAGACATGAGTAACACAAATACCTATACCTTTCCCCCATACCTCTTGGTCTCTGAGTTTTCAAGCTTTATCCTTCGAAGGCCCTCAACAAAATCAACCAAGCTATCTATCACTGCCCATGAGTTGATATATGTTACACCTCAAGATAATTCTCTCCACTGAACTTGGATTACCAGGTACACTGGTCAAAACAGGAAGCCTGAATTCTCACAGGGTTTATCTTCTACCCTCTGGATCAGCTATGTCTTACCAAAAGCCTCATCCTTGCCACTACTTGCTTGTCTGATGAATCTGATGTCATCAGTGTAATGGACCATCTCTGGAATATCCAGATAGATGGTGCAGGCCCTTTCAGCCTAAATGATGACAGAGAGTAGGAGGGATAACATAACCCTGGAGCAAAGCATAAATGCATACTCAGTTGTCCCACGTTAATCCATATTGCTTCTGTTGCTCCTTCTTGCTATGGAAAACACACACACACACACACACACACACACACACACACACACACATACAGATTCACCACACTGCTGTACTTAAGTCTGTGTTGATCTGCTTCAGAAGAGATGCCACATCTAATACAGCAGTTGCAATCAGGGTTACTATTTGCCTAGGTTTGTAGTAAGCTGTTAGCATCTGCCAAGGTCTATCTATTCTTTAAAGATCAGACTGGTGAATTAAATAAAGATACGATGGGGCCCACCATCCTTGAATTCTTTAGCTTTTTAAGGGTAGTGTTCTCTGATGTTTCTTCTGGGATGTGATTTTATTTTTTTAAATTATTATCTTGGCTGGGGAGTGGCAGGGGTGGGAGAGAAGCCCACTTCAGAGCTCCCATTTGGTCTTTCCTACTGTCTTAGCTCCTACCCCTCAGGACAAGAAACCAGTGCAGGCCTTCTGCCAACTCCAAGTGTATTCATTCCAATTGTATATCTGGGGACTGGAAAAATAACTACCAGATGGATATGTGGACCCAGTGAGCTGGACCTAGGCCAGGATTCCACTTTTTAATACAATCTACATGTGCCCCCACCCCAAAAGAGAGATTCTTGGTGATATGTTGGATCCCAGGGTATCAACCTCAACCTATACCCCATGTCTAACTGTCCCCAAAGTATCTGTGTATTCTCCTTACTGGTATAAATGGCCATAGGTTGCTCTAGGGGGATTGTTAGATATATCTGCTATGGCATTATAAGATGCTTTCTCATGACGATCCAGGATCTAAGAATCTAAGAAGATTAGATCCAGGATCTAAGGATCTAAGAAGTCCAAAAATTGGACAAAGGATCATGAAGTTTTATTGGGGTGGCTATCCAACAAATCTATGATTCCTCTGGCTGTATAATTTTTATAACTTGAGCAATACTTTTAGTGGCTGTCCATTTATCTTGCACCTAGGAATAACATGTCCTATAATCTCTCTGTAGTTCTCTACAAGCCAGCTCCTCTCGGCCATCTTTCAGACCTTGCTATCAATCATGATTGTACCTACACTGCTTCTAAAGTTTAAGTTCTGCCACCTGGTCAGTACTATTCCGGAACCCCTCATCCTCATTGCTATCAGGAAACCCAATTCTGTAACAGCATCTCCTATGTCACCCTTGGCCTGGAAGAGACTTCATCACTGAGCTACTCGGAAGTGCTGCAACCTGGTACTCATCAGAGCATCTCTTATCAGTTTGGTAGGTGGAGTTTCCTCTCGGTTCTCCCACAGCGGGTTAAGGTTTTGCAGCCTTACATCATTTACCTCTTCCAACACACTCACTTCTCTGAACATTTTGCTCCACCGTCTGCCATAGTAGTTCCAGCATCTCTCATTTACTTATTGGGGGCCATCACTTTTTCCAGCTTCCAAGAGTGTTAGCACGTTACCACCATTTCCTAAGGTTCTCAAGAGGGTAATAAATCTTAGCTCGTGAGACAGCCCTCCCCTACTGACCAACTCTCTCTTATCCTAGGTTATGTTCCACCTGCCTGTCCAGATCCATCACCCTCAGAATTCAGTCCCATATATACTCCCCAGGCTCTGGCTGGTACACGTGGGCTCGTCCCACAGCCTTTTCTATTTAGTGCCAGCATGTGTCTGGCAGGGCAATATTGTGACTTGATCCTAGTTGTTTTTCTGATGGCCAGTAGGAGAGGTGAGGATAGATCCTGAAAGGGTGTGTATTGTCTTGTAAGGCAGACATTGTCTCTGCATTGTCTTAAAGCAGGGCAGGAATGCTTGACTTTAACAGGAGAAAAACTGAGCTACTTCTCTAGGTCCAGTGCCCAAGGGAAGCTAGAGGTTCAAGATTTCCAAGTACATGGACTCAGATGTCTCCATCCCACATCTCAGGGTCAGACACCTTAGCAATCAAGGTCCTGAACATAGCAGTCTTGCCAGAGTTCAGGATTCAACATTAGCTGCCACTTTTCTGCACTTAGAATTAGGTCCTACATCTTATTCTCAGCTATTTTTTGCCCTCTCATTGCTGGAAATGAGAGTCTCTTTATATACCTGCTGGTTAAGAAAACCTCTGGCTTCTGTTTTTCATTGGTTTTTCCAATAGCACCCAACAAGAACCAGGAGATTTCATTTTCCCTATACTTACCACTTTCTTCAAACTTCTTCAAATTTTATAATGAAAAAAATTCCTTTTTAATATGTGTTAAATAGATATTTAAATTCTGTAATAATGGCATAACTAAGGGTGTTTCCACTTTTCCTCATTATAAATAACTCAGATAATTAAACTGTGTTTAATCCCATCTGTTTCATTGTGTTAAATTACTGGAAGAGGAATTTTGTGGGCAAATGATACATCTGTCTTCAAAGCTTTGGTATATATTATCAAATATGTTCCAGAAATGCTACATCAGTTTACAATTCCACTAGCAGCGAATGAGAGCCACTGTACCCCCAGGACCATCCCAGCTTTTGTAAAGTTTTTCATGGTACTTTTTGCTTATATGGTAAAATAAAAAGGCATTTCCTTTTTTATTTTAAATATTCTGAACTTTGAATCTTCTAATGGCTATTTATGTTTTTGTTTTGTAAGTTGACTATCTAAATTCTCTGGAAACACCAACAACAATACAACAATTGAGAAGAACAATGAAGTTCATCTGGTACAGTGTTGGCAACTGTTCTCTGAATATTCCTATGCTCTGGTACAGAGAAGCTTTAGGGGTCGGTGGGAGGGAGCCATCGTGGGGAGGGAGGAGCCATGCTGTGGGGGAGGGAAAGGTAAGCAGATAGCACACACACACACACACACACACACCAACACACACACACACACACCAACACACCACCACCCCCCTCACACACACATACACTTTGTTTCAAAAAGAACAACTTGGGAGTTTTATTTATTTGACTTCTCCTTAAGATTTATTTGAAGGGCCAAGTAAAGTCACTTTGAAAACCACTACTTCTTACCCAGCTTCCCAGGGTTTTAGAGGAGGAGGAAGCAGAATCTCAGAAAAACTAGAGGCCTGCGGGCAGCCAAGACCAGCAACTCAAGCTGGGGCCATCAATGCAAATTCACCTCCACTCTACTGTTTCAAGATGTTTTCTGATTACCCAACCAGAAAATTGTTCAAGCTGACTCAAGTGTGAAAAGTACTAGAAGGGCTTCCCTGGTGGCACAGTGGTTAAGAATCCGCCCGCCAATGCAGGGGACACGGGTTCGAGCCCTGGTCCAGGAAGATCCCACATGCAGCGGAGCAACTAAGCCTGTGTGCCACAAGTACTGAGCCTGCGCTCTAGAGCCCGTGAGCCACAACTACTGAGCCTGCATACCACAACTACTGAAGCCCATGCACCTAGAGCCTGTGCACCACAACGAAGAGGAGCCCCCGCTCGCTGCAACTAGAGGAAGTCTGTGCGTGGCGATGAAGACCCAATGCAGCCAAAAATAAATAAATAAATTTATTTTTAAAAAAAGTACTAGAACTTTCTCCTAAAACCAGTTAGCTCTTTTGAAGAAGGGGTGCAACTCTTTTAATAAGCCTTTCCCACTAGTGATTTCCTGCAGCTGGGCTTCCTGTTCTGTGGCGCTCCAGATGCAAAGCAGCCTCACTACACGTTTCTATAAACACATCATTAACTGGAAGATCAAAGATTAAACAAACTGCCTCACTTTTCTATCAGTTGTGTCCTGGAATTCACGTTTTCCCTTCTCTTCTAAATATCTGATGTACAATGTTTTCTAAACAGTGGTTAGTAACTAATTTACCAAATCATAATTCACTGATTCACCTTGGATTCGAGGAACATAGTCTTAGTTATTCAGCCTTGGAAATTACCAGGGCTGAAGATACGTTTCTATTTCAGGTTGCACATATGTTAACAGTTGTTCTTAGTTCACGTATTTTTGCCCTAAAGTAGTAGGGCAAAAATTCAAGAGGTAACAATTTGAAACATCAAAAAGGGAATAATGATAAATCCTTGACTTGAATTTTGAACTTTAGGGCTACAAATGAGTTTTGCACCCTAAAAATAATTATTCCCAGTGTTTCCACTTTTTCTATGAGTAACTCTTTACCTTCTCATTGAATATTTCCTGTCCTGTGATCTGTTCCTACCATTTATAGTAGTAGTTAAGAGATGTATCTGCATTAGCTCATTTAATCCTCAAGGTAACAAATATTTTTGTGGGTTAGGGATTGTTATTATCTCCATTTCACAGATGCAGAAATGGAGTCTTAAAGTGGTTAGGTGGCAAATACATTTTTAGATCATGGTTCATCTGTTTCTGAAATTCATTTTTATCTAGTACATTTTATGCCTCCCATAATTCAGAAAGAATTTCTACAATTATTTGCATAGTTCTTTTGACTGAGCCTTAACTTCTATGGTGTCTCCAAGTGATATTTCAAATTACAGAAGTTTTACTAGACATATAGTAAAACATACGTTATGCTTACAGTCAAATCTGTCCAGACTCAGCATACTGAGGACATCCTATGACAGATATGAGCACTAAGTTGTCATCAGATCTTTTAACATTCAGTAATTCCTTTGTGCATTGAAATGAAAATACAAAATCATAATGGTTTGGTCGATAAAATGTTAAGCCTCTTGAATGCAGGGCTTCATCTAGCCTGAAGTATATATAAATATTTGTAAAATATAAGCCTGGAGACGTGAATTCAGAAAGATCAGTTACAAGTTTGCTATATTGTCTCCTTTCAGAAACCACATGTTGTGACTTTCTAATTCTGCTCATGGATATGTCTCCAGTTCTTGGAGGCAAAGTGATAGAAATTATAAGAACTATACTCTTAAAAAAAAAAACTTACGGTTACCAACGGGGAAACGTGGGGAGGAGGAATAAATTAGGAGCTTGGGATTAACATACACACAGTACTATATTTAAAATAGATAACCAGCAAGAATCTACTGTATAGCACAGGGAACTTTACTCAATATTCTGTAATAACCTATATGGGAGAAGAATATGAAAACGAATGAATATATGTATATGTATAACTGAATCACTTTGCCGTACATCTGAAACTAAAACAACATTGTCAATCAACTATACTTCAATAAAAATTTTTAAAAAAGAACTATACTCTTGAATTAATCTAAGGATAACTTAATAAATCTTTATTGGTATATGCATCATATCAGTATTACAGATAATTTTGAAAAATCCTTTAATGATAAGGATGCATTCTGGCCCAGTAACTATGTTTTGATCATATTTAAGACCTAACAAGGTAGAGTGAGAGATGTTGACAAGGTTGTTACTATCACTTCTGAATAATGAAATTTATTTAGAATTCAGTTTCACATTTTATGTCTGACAACACTGGGACATGAAACTGTGAAGAATTCTACATATCTTACATTTTTATATGATAGGCAAAGAATTTGAACTCCTCTTCAAATGTATCCCACTAATAAAATTTTTGTGAGATGACAAATAGGTTTCTTTGTATATCAGTTTAGAAAATAAACCCTATGGGGCTAAACAAATTTGCTTAAAGTCAACATAGAACATAGGTAGGTTACAAAAAGTGTAAGATTATATTTTAGTGTGTTATGAAAATCCATCAGCATTATCATGTTAGTTGCCATTTTCAATACTGTCTCTGCATCTGCCTGTTTCTATCCAGCTATTGAGTATCATGGATTCTCCCGTATACCAATGTTTTAGTTTAAATTTTTGAGAGATAGATTTGATGCCAAAAACTTGGCCTCTGCACCGGTGCCAGATCAAATCTTGGAGACAGAGTTTTGCATGTAGTAGAAAAGAATAGCTTTATTGCTTTGTCAGGCAAAGGGGGACACAGCAGGCTCATGCCTCAAAAACTGTGTGTCCCAATCTGAGAGGATTCAGTGAGGAATTTTATAGCAATGGTTCAAGGGTAGAGTTGCTAATAAGGATCAGGGTGTGTGCATGGCCTGCACTACTTTAATCTGGCCTCAGGTGGTCTCTTCCCTTGTCTCTGCATCCCCTCCTTTTCCTGATTAGCAAGTGTTGGTGTCTGCCCTTTAGAACTCAGGGAAGGTCGTGGAGGCTGGAGTCTATATCCCACAAATAAGAAATGGGGGACACAGAAAGGCTTCCATGCCCAGGAGCCCCACTGAGGTCCTGCTCAGTTTCAGATCTAATTGACCCAGATCACTTTTTGATGCCAGGGCTTAGGTCTCCTGTGATAAATGTGACTTGTGCTGACATAGCATGTGACAAGCAGGATTGTTGACAGTCCCACAGCAGAATGGAACTCTTCTCTTGTGGTCACCAGAACAGTACTGGGTCTGGCCATCTTAAGGTCTAGGGTCTCCTTATTTCCAGAATTTTTTGAGATTTCACTGGAAACTTACAAGAAAGCTCAAATTTTATTTGAGCTAGTTTGAGTAGGTTTCTGTTCCTTGTAAACAAAGAGGCTATTCCAGAACAGTTGCTAACAACCTTATCAAAATTTTTTTCACATCCATTTTTTATGTCTTAAAATACATAGCAGGACAAATACACATTATGAAAAATTATCTTTTTAGAAGAAAGTTAAAAATTAAAATTAAATATGCTCCACTTCTATGAAAAGAGACAGCAACTCCAACACACAGGAAATGAACAAATGAGGGCAATTAGGAAGTGTAAAAAAGGGAGGGGTGAAAAAGGAGAATAATTTTTCCCTTTGTTTTGCTTTCCCAGAGATTTGGGTGTTAGATGGAACTTAAGTTTCTCTAAACTGAAACACAATATGGCAGTTAAGTGGGTTTCTCTGAAGCTAGACTGCTTAGGTTCAAATCATGGCTTTGCTAAATTTAGCTGAATGACCTAGAAAACTAACCTCTCTGTGCCTCAGTTTCTCATCCTTACATTTGGTAGAACAACTTTCAGTTTTTAACTAGTGATCTTAGGTCCTATGGAAATAGACTAAAACTTTTTAATGTATTTATAGTAACTAAACAAATATACAGCTCCAGTAGGCATTTCTTATATCATATTGATTGGACAAAGATAGGGCAATAACCCTAGTTAAGTTTGTGATCTCTCTAGGGAGTCTGAAGGCAAGAGGACTGAAGCCTCTTTCTCAATTGCCCAAGACAGTATAGACCCTCCACAGCCCGGTTTGGGGATGCCCAGTAGTCCTAGACCATAACACAGCTGTCCTTCCTCCCTCAGGAAATCTTATATTCTCAAATTCTTTATTCCCTATCCACCAAGGAATACCTACTTAAATGTTCAATATTTCTCTGGGACTGAATAGCACCTGAGCAAAAAGTGTGTAGAACAATTCATGACAGGCGGTAATTTTACCTTTGTCCCAAGATCTCGTTTTGGCAGGTGCTACCGATCTATAATCTAGTATTGCATGGATTCCTGACCCTGACCTGCAAACCTTGTCAGCCTATAGGGTTCTGAGCTTTAAATACTTGCCTGAAGACCTCACCACTTTGACTGGTAAATATGTGACTCTTGGTTTTTTCCTGGCTGCCTAGGTTCAATCCTATTACTTTGATGACCTAAGGGAGGTACTTGGTGTCCTCCAGCTCAACTGGTTTCAAACATCTGGAGTTTACTGTCTGGATTTCAGCTGTTCCCCTGTCAGCTGTGCTTCTTTGCCTAACCTCTTGGTCAGGTTTACTTGGTCCTGAGCTCTGGGTTCCTGCAATCCACAGTCCTGGTATTATCATACCCAACACTTGCCTCTTTGGGAACATCAGAGACAGGAGCTAGAACTAACATTTACAGAGTGACTACTAATTTGGAAGCTATACTAGATACTACAAATTCTCTCTGTGTGTGTGTGTGTGTGTGTGTGTGTGTGTGTTTAATCCTTATTAAAAACTATGTTATAAAGATCATTAGCCTCATCTTACAAATGAAAAAAACTGAGGCTCAGAAATCATATATAACTTGTTAGAAAAAGCACACCATCAGTGCACAGGGGAATTTCTGCCTCGTCATCCCCACTGAACATAATTATTTCTATGACACGCCATTTGTAGTTGGATGTTTGCCTTCATCCTTGGCTTGCTTTCCTTCACTTCTTTGTGGAAAGAACTGCCCGTGTGGTTCTTTATTTTTTCTAAATAAACCTGGGCTATTAAAATGAATCAAGAGTTTCCTGGAACCAGCCATTCACTGGGACCCATATTATACAGGTTCTTCCTGAACTTCTTGACTTTCATTTGGCCAGAAGAAGAAACAGCATAGTAGTTAATACACAGATTCGGGGGCTAGACAAATGTGGAGTCAAGTTCTGACACCAGCACTCACTGTACCCTGCGACTAATTGCTTGGCATCTGTATGAGACTGTGCACGTGGAGCTTTTCACAGGACCTGAGAAGGGAGGAAGAGTAAGTTCTCGATAAACTCTGTGTACTGCTGTGCTACTACTTCATGATTATTAGCTATTATAATGTCCTTCCAGTGCACTCTCTCAATTCTGTGTTCCGAACTGAGGTCAAGCAGGGAGTAGGGCAAATAAAAGTAAGCGGCATAAAAATCTAAGACTTGGGAAAATGAGTTCTCTCTTCTTTTTCAACATTCTGTCCTCCACTGCCTGTCAAGAGAAGAAGACACAAAGGGGGTGGAAGGTTTAAATCTTAGGAAGGAGGAAAAGATGGTCACATTCCAGTTCTTTTCTGAGAATTCAATTGATCTGTTATAGTAAGTCATGCTTTGAAACCAGGAAAAGAGTTAGTGGAGTTATAGTACAGAGGTTGCATGGAACCACATTAATGAATGGAAAGTGAGCCAGAAGTTACTGATTTACAGTGTTGTGCTGGTTTCAGGTGTACAGCAAAGTGATTGTTATACATGTACCTATATTCATTCTTTTTTCGACTCTCTTCTCATATAGGTTATCACTGAATATTGAGTAAAGTCCCCTGTGTTATACAGTAGGTCCTTGTTGGTTATCTATTTTATATATAGCACTGTGTGTGTGTGTGTGTTCATCCCAAGCTTCTGATTTCTCCCTCCCCCTCCACGCTTCCCCTTTGGTAACCATAAGTTTGTTTTCAATATCTGTAAGTCTGTTTCTGTTTTGTAAATATGTTCATTTTCTTTTCTTTTTTCTTAAATTAGATTCCATATGACTGATATCATATTATATTTGTCTTTCTCCATATGTACATTTTGAAATGGTTACCATGACCAGGAATGGAACCTGCGCTCCCTGCAGTGGAAGCACAGAGTCTTAACCACTGGTCCACCAAGGAAGTCCACAACTTATTTATTTTATAATTGAAAATTTGTACCTCTTCATGCTCACCTGTTTGCCAAACCCTTTCCCCTCTGGCACTACCAATTTATTTATTTTTTCCTGTATCCATAAGTCTCTTTCCATTGTTTGTTTTGATTTTTAGATTCCACATGTAAGTGAAATATGGTAATTGTCTTTCTATGTGTGACTTAGCATAATACCCTGTAGGTTCATTCATGTTGTCCTGAATGGCAAGATTTCAATCTTTTTATGGCTGAAAAATATTCCATTGTACATATATACACCACATCTTCTTTATCCATTCAACTATCAGTGGACACTCAGGTCGTTTCCATATCTTGTTTATGGTAAATAATGCTGCAGTGAACAAGGGGTGCATGTATCTTTTTGAGTTGGTATTTTCATTTTCTTTAGATAAATACCCAGCAAGAGAATTGCTTAATAGTATGGTAGTTCTATTTTTGATGATCACCACTCTGACAAGTGTGAGGTGATATCACATTTTGGTTTTAATTTGCATTTTCCTGATGATTAGTGATGTTGAGCATCTTTTCATGTGCCCATTGGTGATCTGTATGTCTTCTTGGGAAAAATGCCTATTCAGGTCCTCTGTCCGTTTTTTAATCTAGTTGTTTGATATTTAGCTGTATAAGTTCTTTACATATTTCAAATATTAACCCCATATCAGATATATGATTTGCAAATATCTTCTCCCACTCAGTAGGTTACCTTTTGTTTTGTTGATGGCTTCCTTTGCTGTGTGAAAGCTTTTTAGTTTGATGTAGTCCCATTTGTTTATTTTTGCTTTTGTTGCCCCTACCTGAGGAGTCAGATCCAAAAAAAATACTGCTAAGATTGATGTCCAAGAGCATATTGCCTACGTTTTCTTCTAGGAGTTTTATGGTTTCAAGGTCTTACATTCAAGTCTTTAACCAATTTTGAACTTATTTTTGTATATGGTATAAGATAGTGATCCAGTTTCATTCTTTTGCATGTATCTGTCCAGTTTCCCCCACACCGTTTATTGACTGTCTTTTCTCTGTTTATATTCTTGCTTCCATTGTCATAAATTAATCTACCATATATGTATGGGTTTCTTTCTGGGCTCTCTGTTCCATTGATCTGTATGTCTGTTTTCATGCCAGTAACATACTGTTTTTACTGAAATCAAGAAGCACACCTCCAGCTTCGTTTCTCTGTCTCAGGATTTCTTTGGCTATTTGAGGTCCTTTGTGGTTCTATACAAATTTCAGAACTCTTTGTTCTAGTTCTGCAAAAAATGCCATTGGTATTTTGATAGGGATTGCTCTGAATCTGTAGATCGCTTTGGGTAGTGTGGACATTTTAACAATGTTAATTCTTCCAGTCCATGAATACAGGATAGGTTTCTATTTATTCGTGTTGTCTTCAATTTCTTTCACCAGTGTCTTATAGTTTTCAGAGTACAGGTCTTTGACCTTCCTGGTTAAATTTATTCCTAAGTATTTTATTATTTTGATGCAATTTTAATGAGATTGTTTTCTTAAGTTCTCTGTCTGATAGGTCATTATTAGTGTACAGAAACACAGCAGATTTCTGTATATTAATTTTTATCCTGCAACTTTATTAAATTCATTGTCTCCTGCAACATTACTAAATTCACTGATGAGCTTTAATAGTTTTTAGTGATACCTTTAGGATTTTCTATATACAGCATCACATTCATCTGCATATAGTGCTGGTTTTACTTCTTCCTTTCCAGTTTGGATTCCTTTCATTTCTTTTCCTTGTCTGATTGCTGTGGCTGGAACTTCCTATACTATATTGAATAAAAGTGGCAAGAGTGGGCATCCTTGTCTTGTTTCTGATCTTAGAGGAAATTTTTTCAGATTTTCCCCATTGAGTATGATGTTAGCTGTGGGGTTTTCATATATGGCTTTTATTATGTTGTTGTATGTTTCCTCTATACAAACATTGTTGAGGGATTTTTTATCATAAATAGATGTTGAATTTTGTCAAATGCTTTTTCTGCATCTATTGAGATGATTGTATTGGGTTGGCCAAAAAGTTCCTTCAGGTTGGAACCAACTTTTTGGCCAATCCAAGATCTTACAGAAAAACCCGAAAGAACTTTTGGGCCAACCCAATCTAATTTTTATGTTTCCTTTTGTTAATTTGTTGCATCACATTGAAGGACTTTCAGATGTTGAACCACCCTTCATCCTGGGATATATTCCACTTGATCACAGTGTATGATCATTTTAATGTATTATTGAATTCGTTTTGCTAATATTTTGTTGAGAGTTTTTGTATCACTGTTCATCAGAGATATTGGCCTGTAATTTTCTTTTTCTCTTTCTTTTTTTTTTTTGGTGTTTCTGTCTGGTTTGATATCAGGGTAATGCTGGCCTCATAAAGTTTGGAAGCATTATTTCCCTTCAGTTTTTTGATATAATTTGAGAAAGATAGGTATTAACTCTTCTTTAAATGTTTATAGACTTCACTAATGAAGCTGTGAATCCTGGTCCTGGACTTTTCTTTGTTAAGAATTTTAAAATTACTGAGTCAATTTCATTACTAGTAATTGGTCTGTTTAGATTTTCTATTTTTTTATGATTGCCTTAGAAGATTGAGTGTTTCTAGGAATTTATGCATTTCTTCTAGGTTTTCTAATTTATTGCCATATAATTGTTCATAGTAGTCTCTTATCATCCTTCTTATTTCTGTGGTATCAGCTGTAACACCTTTTTCATTTTTCTTTTTTCTGAATAAGACTTGCTAAAGATTTATCAATTTTGTTTATTTTTTTTCTCAAGGAATAAGCTCTTAGTTTCATTGATCCTTTCAACTTTTTTTAAGTCTCCATTTCTTCTTGCTCTGATCTTTATTATTCCCTTCCTTCTACTAACTTTGGGTTTTGTTTGTTCTTCTTTTTCTAGTTCCTTTAGATGCAAAGTTAGATTGTTTAATTGAAATTGTTCTCTCTTTTTTTTTTTGAGGTAGGCCGGTATCACTATGAACTTTTCTCTTAGAACACCTTTTGCTGGGACCCAGAGATTTTAAAATGTTGTGTTTCCATTTTTGCTTGTCTCATGTATTTTTTCACTTCCTCTTTGATTTCTTTGTGGACCTATTGATTTTTTTAGTAGCATGTCGTTTAGTCTCCATGTGTTTGTGGATTACTTTCCAGTTATTTTCTTGATGAGTGATTTCTAGTTTGATTCTAGTGATTGATGACTGTTGTTGTTAGAAAAAATGCTTGAAATGATTTCAGTCTTCTTGAATGTATCGAGACTTGTTTTGTGGCCTAACATGTCATCTATCCTGGAGAATGTTTCATGTGTACTTGAAGTGTATTCTACAGTTTTGAGATGCATTGATTTTCTGTCTGCATGATCTACCCATGATGTAAATGTGATATTAAAGTCCCCTACTATTTTTGTATTACTGTCAATTTCTCCCTTTACTTTTGTTAACATTTGCTTTATGTATTTAAGTGCTTCTATGTTAGGGGCATAAACATTTACATATGTTATATCCTCTTATTAAATTGACCCCTGTATCATTACATAATGCCCTTCATTGTCTTTCGTTTCAGTCCTTGTTTTAAAGTTTACTTTATCTGATACAAGTTTTTCTATCCCAGCTTTCATTTTGTTTCCATTTGCATGGAATATCTTTTCCCATCCTTTCCATTTCAGCCTGTGGGTGTGTTTATATCCAAAGTGAGTCTCTTGCGGACAGCATATAAATGTGTCTTGTTCTTTTCATCCATTCAGCCACCCTATGTCTGTTGATCGCAGCATTTAGTCCACTTATATTTAAAGTAATTATTGATATGTATTACATATTTCCATTTTGTTAATTGTTTTTTGGTTGTTTTTGTAGTTCTTCTCTGTTCCTTATTCTCTTGTTCTCTTCCCTAGTAATTTTATGATTTTCTTTAGTGTTATGTTTAGATTTCTTTCTCTTTGATTTTTGTGTATTTATTATAGGCTTTGGGCTTGTGGTTACCATGAGGTTCATATATAACGATCTATATATAAAGCCATCTATTTTAAGTTGGTAGTCACTTAAGTTCATATGTATTTGAAAAGAACTACATTCTTATTCCCCCCTCTATATTTTATGTTGTTGATGTTATTTTTACATTTTTTATTTTGTGTATCCCTTAACTACTTATTGTAGTTATAGTTGATTTTACTACTTTTGTCTTTAGCCTTCATACTAGCTTTATAAGTGGTTGATCCACTGTCTTTACTATATGTTTGCCTTTGTCAATGAGACTTTTTTCTTTCATATATTTCCTTATTTCTAGTTATGTCATTTTATTTCTGCTTACACAAGTTCCTTTAACATTTCTTTCAAGCCTGGTTTAGTGGTGATGAACTCCTTTCATTTTTTCTTGTCTGGGAAACTCTTTACTTACCCTTCAATTCTGAATGATAGCCTTGTTGGATAGAGTATTATTATTGGTTGTAAGTTTTTTCCTTTCAGCACTTTGAATATATCATGCCACTCTCTTCTGACATGAAAAGCTTCTGCTGAAAAATCAGCTGATAGTCTTATGAGCGTTTCGTTATATGTAACTACTTGTGTTTCTTTTGCTACTTTTAAAATTCTCTCTTTATCTTGAACTTCTGACATTTTTTAGTATAATGTTTCTTGGTACAGATCTCTTTGGGTTTATGTTTTTGGGGATTCTCTGTGTTTCTTGTACCTGGGTGTCTGTTTCCTTCCCCAGGTTAGGGAAGCTTTCAGCCATTACTTCTTCAAATAAGTTATCTGCTCCTTTCTCTGTTTCATTTCCTTCTGGGAGCTCTTTAATGCAAATATTAATACATTTAATGTAGTCTCAGAGGTGCCTGAAACTATTCTCATTTTTTAAAATTCTTTTTTCTTTTTGCTGTTCCGATTGGGTGATTTCCACTACCCCATCTTTCAGATCACTGATCCATTCCTCTGTATCATCCAATCTGCTATTGATTCTCTCTAATGTATTTTTCATTTAAGTTATTGTATTCTTCAGATTTAATTGGTTCATTCTTTTTATATATATATAAATTTATTTATTTATGGCTGCCTTGGGTCTTCATTGCTGTGTGTGGGCTTTCTCTAGTTGCAGAGAGTGGGGGCTACTCCTCCTTGCGGTGCATAGGTTTCTCACTGTGGTGGCTTCTCTTGTTGCGAAGCATGGGCTCTAGGTGTGTGGGCTTCAGTAGTTGTGGCACACGGGCTCAGTAGTTGTGGCTTGTGGGATCTAGAGCGCAAGCTCAGTAGTTGTGGCACATGGGCTTAGTTGCTCCATGGTGTGTGGGATCTTTCCGGACCAGGGATTGAACCCATGTCCCCTGCATTGGCAGGCGGATTCTTAACCACTGCGCCACCAGGGCAGTCCCTAATTGGTTCTTTCTTATATTTTCTAACTCTTTATTGACGTTCTCAAATGTGTTCATTTATTCTTCCCCCAAGTTCTGTAAGCATCTTTATAACCATTACTTTGAATTCTTTATCAGGTCAATTACTAATCTCCATATCATTATGGTCTTTTTCTGAGGTTTTGCCTTGTTCTTTCATTTGGAACATGTCTCTTTTCCCCCTCATTTTGCTTGCCTCTCTGTATTTGTTTCTATGCATGAGGTAAAACTGCTACCACTCTCTTTCTTGAAGGAACGGCTTTGTGTAGGTGATGATTCTTCTCATTCAACGCTGCTCTATCTCTTGATTGTTTCTTAAATCTTTGTGGTGGCCTATATTGCCTCATTGATTCTTGATATGCCTCTGATGTTGAAGGTATGCTGAGACATGTCAGTGTTCCAAGAGGAAGAATCTCATTTAGCACCCAGTTTTGGGCTGATTAGATGCCAGATCCTCAGGCAGCAGCTTTTAAAGTATGCAGATAAATATAGTCCTGTAAGGCCATAACTGTAATTCTTGCTGGCCTCTGGACCAGGAGATCTGAAGGTGTCCCCTGGATGACAACTGCAAAAATCTGGGCTTCTGATTGAGTGTATTAGTTCCTTTCTGGGGAGGCTCATGAAGCTATAATAGGCCAAGGGGGTGCACATGGATGGTGTCTCCTGCTTACACTCCCTGGGAGCACCTCCTTTGCCTCTAGATGTGTGGAAAACCTGAAGCCTGTCCTTCAGGGTGAAGTTCCATGTCAAGTAAATAGGTCTTCTTCACGGGAAGACTGGGGCTGTGCTTCATTCTGCTGTGCATGCAGTGCCCTGAGGGTGGTAGCCTGGCAAGAACTGTGTTTCAGATTGTTACAATCCCATGGAGCTCAGGAATTCCAGCCCCATTGGCCACCAGGGCCAGGAGATCAAGGGGTGTCCCCTCTGTGGACTGTGCATGCCTGCTGGCTTTAGCTAGGTGGCTGGAGAATGTAGGAGGCGGGGCTTGCTCTCTTGCTTCAGGAAGAGACTTGACTATGCGTGCCTGTGGGCTAAGCAATGCAGCATGGGAGTGCCTTGCCTGTGTGTCTGTTCGCTTTAGGCTGGGAGTGGGAGAATGCCATGACTGCTCATGCTTGCCAGCGCCAGCCAGGGGGAAGGGGAGAGTTGCAGCTGTCCTCACCCACAGACTGCAGCTAGGGAGCAGAAAAGTGCCACAACCATTCACACATGCCCACCTGAGTGCTGCAACTGCCAAAGCTCTCTAGCTTCAGCAATGCAGGGTGATTGCTCGCCCCAATGTCAGAGCTTGCCTTCCCATGCTAGCAGGTTAGCTGGAGAGCATAACAATGACATCTACCAGTGCCTCCATCTCCACCATCCTCTGCCCCTCCTGCCAATGCTTTCAGATTTGATAATGACTGTCCTTCACATGCAGTCTTGGCACTTTTCGAACTGCTGTTATTTCATTGGGTCTTGGGGCGAGTGAAACCGCGTGCAAGCCCTTTAAGAGGGGAGTCTCAGTTTCCCTTAGCACTTTGGGACCCTTAGGTGTCAGGACCTTGGTTTTCTAAGCCAGATGTTTTGGGGGCTCATCACTTCAGTATTGATCTCAGGGGCCAGGGGAGCTGATGAGGGGTGAAAA
The DNA here is from genome assembly GCF_003031525.2 of Neophocaena asiaeorientalis asiaeorientalis. NCBI lineage: Eukaryota > Metazoa > Chordata > Mammalia > Artiodactyla > Phocoenidae > Neophocaena > Neophocaena asiaeorientalis. Next base: position 3,618,007 of record NW_020174553.1, read on the forward strand.
CCCCTTGCTCCTCCAGGAGCAGTGCTTGTCTAGTGAGATTTCTCTCTACTGTGTGCTGACACATGGGGATGGGAGGGGTTTTTAGTGAGAGCATTTCTCTGCCTCTCCTACCCATCTTGATGGTAGGGTGGTCCTTTTTTATCTTTTGTTGTGTAGCAGGTGTTTAGCTAATTCTCATGTTCATTTCAGAAGGAATTGATCTATAGGTAGCTATATATTTGTTGTGTCCATGGGAGAAGTTAAGTTCCTACACCACCATCTTGAACTTGCCCCTAAAACAAGTATCTTAATGGCATAACTAGTATGGTTTTGCCATTAACAAATCACTTTCTCATGCACTATCTATCTCATATAACAGCCCCCTCCTCACCTACCTCCTTAGGTTACTGTGGAACTAAAACAGTTAATAGGTATAAAAAGCTTTTGAAATGTTAAAGAGGGCAGTAAAACACATACAGTAATAATGGTTTCATAGTATAATTATAAAATACTCCATAGAAAATCCATGTTTCCATTGTTTAAGCAGACAGTGTTCTCAAACCATTAACATAGACCTCCACTGGATTTTTTAGCTAGTGAGCAGTTAATTTGCATTGCTGAGTTCATAAGCCAGCCAGCCCTCTGTAACACACAAGGCAGGGCAGCCAATGGGGGAGAGCCTCATCAGCTCCAGGCCAAATGCAGCCTCTGATTGGCTCATTCCAAACAAGGACAGTTTGTAGCTGTTATTCCAAGAAACCCGCAGGATGAAGAATTTCTTTTCCTTTTACACTTCCCACTGGTGTAGTAAATAGTAACTTTTTGCCAACCATTCATAAACCACTGTGCCACACACATCTAAAGTACCTATTTTGAGATATTCTAAGAAATATGCAATTTTTAAAACATCTCAGCTTTTTTCAAATCTCACTTTTCTCTGTAAGCTCATGATTTAAAAGCATTTTACATAATGAAAAAGGCATTTGAAAAGCACATAATTATGAGCAGTTTTTGAAAAAAAGGCATAAAAATGGAATTTGAAAAATTCTATTCTCAGGAAAGCAGCAGTATATTTTTGCTTTAATTTGAAAACTTGAAGATCTAAAAAACAAAGTCTTTTAAACACACAGTGAAGCAGTCTTAGTAATCAGTGACAACTTTGGATGGCATTAAATGAGTTACTGGCATACTTTCTATTTTTTGCTATTTTTAATATCTTTTAAAATTAATAAATGTAAATTGTTACAATGAAGAAATCTATAGATAAGATTATTTAGTCAATTGCTATGTTCTGTTTAAAAAATAAATGACTTTGTATTTTTAAAATTTAATGATAATATGTAATGTATGTAATATAATAATTTTATAAATAGAATTCAGCACTTCACAGATACCAGAATATTACTGGTGAAAATTTATAAACTATATTATCAACTCCTAAGAGCTTTCAATGGAGCCACTCAACTGGAATTTAGTGAGGACTTTAAAAAATGTTTGTTAAGGGCTTCCCTGGTGGTGCAGTGGTTGAGAATCTGCCTGCCAATGCAGGGGACACGGGTTCGAGCCCTGGTCTGGGAAGATCCCACATGCCGCGGAGCGGCTGGGCCCGTGGGCCGCAACTACTGAGCCTGCGCGTCTGGAGCCTGTGCTCCGCAACAAGAGAGGCCATGATAGTGAGAGGCCCGCGCACCATGATGAAGAGTGGCCCCCGCTCGCCACAACTAGAGAAAGCCCTCGCACAGAAGCAAAGACCCAACACAGCTATAAATAAATTAATTAATTAAATTAAAAAAAAAATGTTTGTTAAAGTCCCACTGTTGCTTTCAATGTATAAGTAATATAGAACAATAATAGTGAGAATATGTGAAAGAAATGCTCTGAATTTAAAGCACATAGTGATTGACTCCTCTGCTTTGGCCCTTATTCAGCAGCAGGACACAGAATTGCTTTTTTGAAAGCTTACAGATAATAAATGCTACTAGTAGAAGTCACCTTCATATTTAGAGCCAAAAGAACTATTCTATACCTCTAAGAGAGGTAGATACATTCATATCTGAAGATTGTGCTAAACTTTCTAAAATAGGGGCGCTCTTACAGATACATAACAGGTTTAAGCATTACAAAACTTCACTTAATTGTAATCTGGGAAGTATTATATTTTTCTTTCTTAATCTTCAACAGGTAAGTAAAATACTGTTGAAAAGTTAACCAATTGAATATAAAAGATCTTTTTCTTACATAGAAAGAGAACAGAATGCACTTGGAGTTGATGCTAAAATTAACTTACAGAAATTTTAAAAAGCTGATTTTAACTGATTAGTAGCTATATTATGAAATGAGTAGGAGACAAAAAGTATTGATTTCTAATAATAAATTCATGATTCCTTAAGGAAACTCAAACATTCTCTTCTTATTTTATACTTTTTCTGAGTATTTTAACCATTTCATATCTTCGATTAACATCTTATATTCAATTCAAACTATTTTTCTCATTTCAAGACTCACTTATCAAACTCCTCCTGTTAGAGGTCCAATGGTATCTAAAAATCATCATCAATCCATCAATATCCTTATGTCCATAAATGTAACCTTTTTCTACCCAAACCAGAAATCTTGGAGTTAACCTAAACATCTCTTTCCATTTCTTGCCATATTCAATAAATCCATATTGATTTAGATCTCTCAAATCTATCCTATGTTTAGGCTCTCAGTTTCCCTTGCCTGAATTCCACAATAGCCTTGCAAACTCCCAGAGGAACTGACATGTAAGCTGAGTCCTATGATGACTTGGCAGCCATCAGATGGAAGGATGTTGAGGAAACAGTCTCTCACTGAGAGAACACCTCCAAAGGTCTCTCTAAGCTGGGAAGGCAGCATATTCCATTAAAAAACTGAAAATAGTTCTGCATAGGTGAAGCCAGGAGATCAAGGATGAACTGAGAAGAGTATATGCATCCCAAAAGGTTAGGAACATTATTGTTTTCACTATGAATATCCAATGCCTAGAGTAGTACTTGGCATTTAGTGGTCATTCAGTACACATTTGTTACATTAATGAAGAAACAAATGAATTCAAGAGCTAAAAGACTCTGAAGGGCTTTACAGGCTTTCTTAATATTTGGGTAGTCTTCAAAGGGCAATGGGAAACCGTTAAAAGGTCTTTAGCTGCAGAATGACATAATCAGATCTACCTCTTAGAAATATCGCTCTGGCTATTGTATGAAGGAAAGATAGAGGGAAGAAGCAAGATTCCATGGAAGGAGACTAATTAAGAGAACATTTTACTAGGCAGAGAAAGAGAGAGATGCTAGAGGCTTGAATTAGGAAGCTAAAATGAAGATGAGTATACGTAGATATCTGAGAGGTGTAGAGAAGATTGGTCCCTAGGACTTAGAGATTAATGAAGTAACTGAAGCTGGGTAGTAGAAGAGAGGGAGGAAGCAAGGATGGATTTACAGCTTTGACAACTAGCTGAAAGGTTAATTGGAACATGGAACATGGGAGAAGAAAAAAGTTTGTTTTTAATTTGTAATTTTTTTCAGAGGTGTGCCTTACTGCACTAGGCAGAGATATATTAAATGTCATATGTCAAAAAGACATGTCTAGAAGGCAGATTTGGATATATGGTTCTGGCACTCAGGAAAGCAATGTCAGATACAAATATAGATTTAGAATTTACTGTTAAAGATGGAATCAAGGGGGTGAGCGAGACTCCAGAAAAAGAGTGTGGTGGGGGAAGCTATGTGCTATGAAAGTAATAGAAAGCATTAAAATAAGAGGCACAGTCAGTAAAGGATATCAAGAAAATGCCTAACTGTTGATTTTGCAACAAGCAGGTTGCAGTCTTGGTAAGAATAGTTTCAGTAGAGTTCTTCATGTGGGAACCAGATAGCAGTAAGCTGAAAAGTAAGTGGGAGGTGAGAAAGTGAGGAAATAATGCCTGTGAACAATTCCTTCAAAAAGTTTGCCTTTGTAACATTCCATGTGACAAAGTGAGAGAGTGGCATGGACATATATACACTACCAAATGTAAAATAGATAGCTAGTGGGAAGCAGCCGCATAGCACAGGGAGATCAGCTCCGTGCTTTGTGATAGCCTGGAGGGGTGGGAGAGGGAGGGTGGGAGGGAGGGAGAGGCAAGAGGGAGGAGATATGGGAACATATGTATATATATAACTGATTCACTTTGTTATAAACCAGAAACTAACACACCATTGTAAAGCAATTATACTCCAATAAAGATGTAAAAAAAAAAAGTTTGCCTTTGAAAGGGAAGAGAGATAGAGCAGGTGGAGCTAGAAGAGAGTGTGAGATCCAGGGAGGACTAGATTTTATCATAAAGATGCTAAAGGCTTAAGTATGTTTAAATAATAGCGACAAGGAACCAGTAGTCAGTCAGTGGTTGCAGATATGAGAGAGAAAAGTGGAGCTAGATAAAACTCTCTGGTTAGCCATGATGGATGGGGATCCAAAGGCCAAAAGAAAGCTTAGCTTTAGACAGAAAGGAAGGGGTGGGGGGCACCTCTCTACAAGAGGAAGAGGGAAGGAAGAAATGCAGGGTGGAGGCAGGAAAGGTAGGACATGCCTTCTCTAGTCCTTGTGAAGTTTTATGCTAAGGTTGGGGGTAAGAGAGGAGAAAGCTTGATGAAAGTGAGAAAAGTTTGAAACTGCTGTTGTGGGAATGGGAAAGGAAGGCGAGAGGGGATCTTAGTAAGTGCCTCCTGGCACTGCAACTCCATTGAGGTTGAGACCATAAATTTAATAGGACAAATTTGGGATATTGTGCCATTTTTATTTCCATGGTGCTTATCAGCTTGGACATGGACAGGGGTAAGATACCCAGCTAGGTTTATCTAGAGTTGCGATTTTTTCACATAGGTGTGACAGAAGGGAAGTAGGGCAAGATGCTGAAGATGATAATAATTGGGATATAGATTCAGCCTCCAAGCAAGGTACCAAAATTTTTTTTTTTTGAGGGACAAATGAGAAATTGTGGAAAGGGAGCTTTGGGAGCTTGACTACTGGCCACTGTACCAGGCTTCAAATACATTATTTCACTCATGAGCCATAGCAAACCTATTTTGTGAAACGCAATATTGTCTCCATTTTACAAATTAAAAAGTTGAAGATCTCAGAGAGGAGTTACATATCCATGGTAATCAACTAGGACCCAGTGGAACTAGGACTCAATCAAAATTATTATATAAAACTAACATCTAGCTGACCCCAAGGCCCAGATACTACATCTCAGTGAAAGTAGTGAGTAGAAAGACTCTTGCCCTGTAAAATTCTATCTTTAAAAATTAATGTACGGGCTTCCCTGCTGGCGCAGTGGTTGAGAATCTGCCTGCCGATGCAGGGTACACGGGTTCGTGCCCCGGTCCGGGAAGATCCCACATGCCGCGGAGGGCTGGGCCCGTGAGCCATGGCAGCTGAGCCTGCGCGTCTGGAGCCTGTGCTCCGCGACGGGAGAGGCCACAACAGTGAGAGGCCCGCGTACTGCAAAAAAAAATTAATGTACAAACAATTTGAGGATGCAAAGAAGAATTAGAACAACTAAAATTCATAGGTTCGGATTGAGGACATTATTAATTCCAAATGGGATATTATCAAACAATAATATTTGACGGCTGTGTAAGACCTTACAGAATCCAAAGAAGTTTCATAAATTTTATCTCAATAATCAAAACAATTTTATGAAGTAGATATTTTATCATTTCTATTTTATGGTTTCCAAGAAGCTAAGGGATTTACACAGCTCACTAACTGACGGATTTTGCCTCTTCACTTGTGTTTGTGAAAGCTCCTGGAAAACACAAAATGATTACAGATAGGTTATTAGCAAGCTTATGCTCCATATATGGGTTTTATATAGTTAAAAGGTAGAATAAACCTTGATAATTTTTTATTATTTCAATTTTGAGACTATCAGGAAAACATATTCAATATTTGAATATGCTTTTTTGAACTCTTGGAGAGAAAACCTGCTTACTTCATACAAATCAGATGGGGTTATAACTGTAAAATAGTCCAACATCTCTGTCATGTGGAGATTTGGCTATTTTTCATTCTCTTTCGTTGTAGAGGTCACAACTCAAGATTCTTACAGCTTGTTTTCATTCCAAAAGCATCTGACATAAGCTTACCCACTCCTCTCAGACTCAGGACACTTCCACTGTCTTTTTACTGGGCAAAGAGAGAAATACAGAAGTCAGAAAATTGAGAAAAATAAAGACAGTAGTATAGGTCTAAGGAAAAGAATAGAATATCAAATATAAACCAGGAATGAAGGAGCTAGAAGGAAAACCAAGAGAGCTGCATGAGTGACCAACATATTACTCTTCCCACCACATACTCTGGCTTTGTCCACAATTTCTTTCCTTCTTTCCCTGTAGGTGGTCTTCTCACCCTACTCCCTTCCTTTTAAAGGAACATTTCTGGCTTCACTAGATCAATAGATCTAGGCAGATTATTGTAATTCTATACCCTTCCTTAGACCCGAGACACTTCTGACATATGCTATTCTCTTAATGCCCTTGAAATGGCTTAAACAGGTATGAAAATGAGGGTTGATTTTATTAATTGAATTTATAGGACAAATATGCTCTAAGAGAATCCTGATATTAGTATGTTGTTTTGAAACAGAAATTTGTTGTTGAGCTTTGGAAAGAAACAAAGATAGAGCATCTAAAGGTAATATTTTGTCACAAATGAGTCATTTCTTGGGTTTAGTGCCCAAATGAGAAACAGAAATTATGCCAAATGCAAAGTTGAAGAACTTGACAAATAATGAAGATAAAAATCAATAATGTTAAAAATCTAGTATCATGTCAACACCTGGATTATATTTATGTAATTTGGGGGTAAGATTGTAGTCTTGATTTAAATAAGAAAGGCTGTTGGTGCCTACACATTGTAAGTTTGTATGTATTAGGAGTTGATGAAGAAGAAAAAGAAGAAGAAGGAGAAGGAGAAGGGGAAGGGGAAGGGGAAGCGGAAGGGGAAGGGGAAGAAGGAGAAGGAGAAGGAGAAGAAGAAGAAGAAGAAGGAGAAGGAGAAGGAGAAGGAGAAGGAGAAGGAGAAGGAGAAGGAGAAGGAGAAGGAGAAGGAGAAGAAGAGGAAGAAGAGGAAGAAGGAGAAGAAGGAGGAGAAGAAGAAGAAGAAGGAGGAGGAAGAGGAGGAAGAAGGAGAAGGAAAAAAGAGAAGGAGAGGAATGAAGGAAGAAGGAGAGGGAGAACAAGCTGGAGGAGGAGGAGGAAGAGGAGGGAGGAAGGAGAGAAAGTGGAAGAGGGAAGAGAAGAGAAAGGAAAGAAATAACAAACAGCATGAAATAATTTCCATTTTTCTCAGTGAAGTAAGTTTGTTTGTTTGTTTACTTGATAGAGTCTTGGTTCCCATAGGGAGGAAAAGGCAGTCTGATTTACAGATGGCTGAAAAATATTAAACAAAATCACTACACTATATATCTCTTAGCCAGAAATTGGGGTCATCTCCATAATTTAAGATGCTTTCTCCATGTTTACATAACCACATGTGGCCTCTCTCATGGAAGCTTTCAGTGGTTTTGACAATGCAAACAGAGTTTTTTTGCTAAAGCCAAGTGCGTTTTCTCTTACAGACTGATGCTAAAATCTGGATTAGTAAAGTTTATTTCTTGTTCATTGAAGATGGTTCCATAACAAAACTCTTTCTATTTCACTGTAGAAATCAGTGCTTTGGTAATAAAATTCTCTATAAAGGATAAATCAATACAATCAATAACATTTATTGTCTACTTTCAGGTATTTGATTCCTAAGTTACTGAGTTATTGACCTTTGCAATGATGCGAGTTTAAAGAAAAAAGAATTAATGCTTATTATTTCAAACTTTAGAAGTAGATTTGAAATTTATTTTCAAAATCCCTTTCCATTTAAATCATCCCAATCAGCTCTAACAAAAATCTCATTGATGTTGCCACTCACTTATCAAACTACATAATCTTTATCTACCAACCCAAAGATCCAGAATCTTCTCAAGGAGAAAAGGGTTAGAAAAACAATATTGATATAACATAGCTCTTTTTCTTTTACTTTATTCAAGTAAAATTTTCTTGAAACTCACATCACTCCAGGGCATCTGAGGGTCACTTAATCAACAAGTATATATTGTACCAGGCTCAGTACTAGATGATAAAACAAAATCTCTGCTCTCAAGGACCTGTTTTGGTGGGACATGAGCAGATTTATTGGTGTGACAAGGAGGTAAGTACTAATCAAGGAATAGAATAATGAAAGAAAAATAATAGCACATATGGGATGCAGCAAAAGCAGTTCTAAGAGGGAAGTTTACAGCAATACAATCCTACCTCAAGAAATAAGAAAAGTCTCGGGCTTCCCTGGTGGCTCAGTGGTTGAGAGTCCACCTGCCGATGCAGGGGACACGGGTTCATGCCCCGGTCTGGGAAGATCCCACATGCTGCGGAGCGGCTGGGCCCATGAGCCATGGCCGCTCAGCCTGCGTGTCCAGAGCCTGTGCTCCACAAAGGGAGAGGCCACAACAGTGAGAGGCCCGTGTACCGCAAAAAATTTTTAAAAAAGAAACAAGAAAAATCTCAAATAAACAGTCTAACCTCTCACCTAAAGGAGCTAGAGAAAGAAGAACAAACAAAATTCAAAGTTAGTAGAAGGAAAGAAATCATAAAGATCAGGGCAGAAAGAAATGAAATAGAAACAAAGAAAACAATAGCAAAGATAAATGAAACTAAAAGCTGGTGCTTTGAGAAAAGCTCAAATCAATAAAATCAGAAATGAAAAAGAAGTTACAATGGACACCACAGAAATACAAAGCATCATAAGAGACTACTACAAGCAATTCTATGCCAAAAAAATGAACAACCTGGAAGAAATGGACAAATTCCTAGAAAGGTATAACCTTCCAAGACTGAACCAGGAAGAAATAGAAAATATGAACAGACCAATCACAAGTAATGAAATTGAAGCTGTGATTAAAAATCTTCCAACAAATGAAAGTCCAGGGCCAAATGGCTTCACAGGTGAATTCTATCAAATATTGAGAGAAAAGCAAACACCCACCCTTCTCAAACTCTTCCAAAAAATTGCAGAGGAAGGAACACTCCCAAACTCCATCTATAAAGCCACTATAACCTCGATACCAAAACCAGACAAATATACTACAAAAAAGAAAATTGCAGACCAATATCACTGATGAATATAGATGAAAAAATCCTCAACAAAATACTAGCAAAGAGAATCCAACAACACATTAAAAGGATCATACACCATGATCAAGTGGGATTTATCCCAGGGATGCAAGGATTTTTCAATATACGCAAATCAATCAATGTGATACACCACATTAACAAACTGAAGAATAAAAACCATATGATCATCTCAATAGATACAGAAAAAGCTTTTGACAAAATTCAACACTGATTTATGATAAACACTCTCCAGAAAGTGGGCATAGAGGGAACCTACCTCAACACCATAAATGCCATATATGACAAACCCACAGCAAACATCATTCTCAATGGTGAAAAACTGAAAGCATTTCCTCTAAGATCAGGAAAAAGACAAGGATGTCCAGTCTCGCCACTATTATTCAACATAGTATTGGAAGTCGTAGCCACAGTAATCAGAGAAGAAAAAGAAATAAAAGGAATACAAATTGGAAAAGAAGAAGTAAATCTGTCACTGTTTGCAGATGACATGATACTATACACAGAGAATCTTAAACATGCCAACAAAAAACTACTAGAGCAAATCAATGAATTTGGTAAGGTTGCAGGATACAAAATCAATGCACAGAAATCTCTTGCATTCCAATACACCATCAATGAAAGATCAGAAAGAGAAATTAAGGAAACAATCCCATTCACCATTGCAACAGAAAGAATAAAATACTTGGGAATAAACCTACCTAAGTAGGTAAAATACCTGTACTCAGAAAATGATGAAAGAAATCTAAGATGACACAACAGATGGAGAGATATACCATGTTCTTGGATTGGAAGAATCAATATTGTGAAAATGAGTATACTACCCAAAGCAATCTACAGATTCAATGCAATCCCTATCAAATTACCAATGGCAGTTTTTACAGAACTAGAACAAAAAACCTTAAAATTCATATGGAGACACAAAAGACCCTGAATAGCCAAAGCAATCTTGAGGGAAAAAAACGGAGCTGGAGGAATCAGACTCCCTGACTTCAGACTATACTATAAAGCTACAGTAATCAAGGCAATATGGTACTGGCACCAAAATAGAAACATAGATCAATGGAACAAGATAGAAAGCCCAGAGATAAACCCATGCACCTATGCTCAATTAATCTATGATAAAGGAAGGAAGGATATGCAATGGAGAAAACACAGTCTCTTCAATAAGGGGTGCTGGGAAAACTGAACAGCTACATGTAAAAGAATGAAAGTAGAACACGACCTAGTACCATAGACAAAAATAAACTCAAATTTAAGACCTAAATATAAGACTGGACACTATAAAACTCTTAGAGGAAAACACAGGAAGAACACTCTTTGACTTAAATCACAGCAAGATCTTTTTTGACCCACCTCCTAGAGTAATGGAAATAAAAAAAAAAACAAATAGGACCTAGTGAAACTCAAAAGCTTTTGCACAGCAAAGGAAACTATAAACAAGACCAAAAGACAACCCTCAGAATGGGAGAAAATATTTGCAATCAAATCAACAGACAAAGGATTAATCTTCAAAATATATAAACAGCTCATGCAGTTCAATATTTTAAAAAACAAACAACCTAATCAAAAAATATATAAACAGCTCATGCAGTTCAATATTAAAAACAACAAACAACCTAATCAAAAGACCTAAATAGACATATCTCCAAAGAAGACATACAGATGGCCAAGAGGCACATGAAAAGCTGCTCAACATCACTAATTATTAGAGAAATGCAAATCAAAACTACAATGAGGTATCACCTCACACAGGTTAGAATGGGCATCATCAGAAAATCTACAAACAACAAATGCTGGAGAGGGTGTGGAGAAAAGGGAACTCTCTTGCACTGTTGGTGGGAATGTAAATTGATACAGCCACTATGGAAAACAGTCTGGAGTTTCCTTAAAAAACTAAACATAGAATTACCGTATGACCCAGCAATCCCACTACTGGGCATATATCCAGGGAAAACCATAATTCAAAAAGACACATGCACCCCAATGTCCATTGCAGCACTACTTACAATAGCCAGGTCACGGAAGCAACCTAAATGCCCAATGACAGACAAATGGATAAAAAAGATGTGGTATATATATACAATGGAGTATTAGTCAGCCAGAAAAAGGAACGAAATTGGGTCATTTGTAGAGACGTGGTTGGACATAGAGACTGTCATCCAAAGTGAAGTAAGTCAGAAAGAGAAAAACAAATATCGTATATTAACACATATATGTGGAATCTAGAAAAATGGTACAAATGAACCAGTTTGCCAGGCAGAAATAGGGTCACAGGTATAGAGACCAAACATATGGAAATGCAGGGAGGGAGTGGTGATGAGATGAATTGGGAGAGTGGGATTGATATATATATACACTGATATGTATAAAATAGATAACTAATTAGAACGTTCTGTATAAAAAAAAAAGATAAAATTTAAAAAAAAAGAAAAATAAGAACAAAGCCTTCAGAAAGGAGACAACCTTTGAAATGAGTCTTAAATGGTCAGTATTCACTCAGGAATAAAAGAGGAGAAAGGAAGCCACTCATATTGGAGAGAACAAAGCATATTAAAAATTTTAGGAAAGATGTTCAGTATTCTAGCAATTTTATTGGACCAGAGTACAGCTGCTAAAAGGGGACTGTGGAAGGTGATCCTAGGAAGGGAAGGGAAGGCTCCAACAAGAAAGGCCTTCTATGAGATGCCAAAGAGCTTGGACTCCAACCTATAGGCAATAGAGATGCCTTTATATTGGCCTTTAAGATCCTCCCAACCATGTAGAAGATAGATTGGAAGCAAACAAGGATGGAGGTAGAAAAAAATAGGAAATTTCAGAAAGCAACTAATGATAGAGACCTGAGAGAATGCAGTGGCAGTGTGTTTAGAAAGGAAAGAACAAATATAAGGTATATTAAGGAGGCAGAAATATTGGGACTTGGTTATTAATTGATTTGTGGTTAGGGGCAAGATTAAGGAAAGTAGAATAACTGGAAGGTTTGTTACCTAGGCACTTGTTAGAGGATGATGTCAGTCACTGAGAAGGGGGAATGAAAGTAATGAATGGGTTTGGAATAAAGGTTGGAGGTCATGTAGGTTAGGCTTAGGATAGTTTGAGCTTGAAGGATAATGGGATCAAAGTACAAATGCCCAATAAGCATTCAGATACGAGTTGGAAATAAGAAGAGGGATTCAGGAGAGAGGCAGAGATTAGAGAGCTATATACAAGTGGATTGTCATTGAAATTAAGGTTGTTCATGGAGTCCAGTAAGAGTATGAAGAAAAAGGGGCTAACGCAGAAATCCTTGGGAGAAAGAAAGCAGTTTAGTCCATAAGAGAAGGAAAATCCAGGAGAGAAAAGTAGAAAGATTGCAGTTTCAGAGGAGAAGGAAGGGGTTTGGTTCTAGATGGAAGAATTTTCCTTGACTAGAAAAATCTTATTCTGAGACACAAGAGAAAGATGGATGCAGATGTTTATGCATATGCTGGTGTAAGGTTCGGGCTGTAGGATGGCCTGTTTTGTTGCATGTAAGAGGCTATTTTTTTCTGAAAGTTATGAAATATGAATTGAATGGTAATGCTGACACAATAAAGATTTGGAACGGTTACTGTAAGAAGAGACAGGAAGCTTAACAATGAGATAGTAGTCTACTCCATGGAAATAAAAGTCCAGCTCACGTTGAAGAAAATATATTTTTGAAGGCTACCTCTTGCATGCTTGCATGACTTTCTTTGTGAAGGGAAAAGATTATGTTTATTTGATGCAGGAAATGGTAGTAAAAAAAGACAGCCAGGAAATTAGGAGTTTTGTGAGGAAATCATTGAAATATTATACTGATTCACAAAGTCTAAGCTGGTTTACAAAGACATGAGAAGCCATAATTGAGGAAAAATGAATGAAGGGATTAAGGTACTTGATGTCTCACTGAAGCCACAGAGCAAGTATTAAAGAAGGAAGGAAGGAGATTGGATGCTAGGTTAAAACAAGGTGTTAAGAAGTGGTTTTGATGTATTTAGAAGTAAAATAGTAAACTCTTTTAGAGTTCAAAAGATCTGTGAAGCTTCAACTGACCCATATCCTTCTTTCAATTCCAGTTTCTCCCATTTTCCTAGATAAGTTTATTGTTCCTATGGACAACCACCGCAAATCCTATCTTCAGAGTTTTTGGTTTCTCCATCTTCAATAACACTCATTTCTTTCAATAGCCTTAATCTCATAAGAAATTAAGATGTGTGATTGAAATATAAATTAAAGTTATTGAAGATGAGCTTCTTGGAATGCTCACCTTTGGAACACTCCATCTCAGAACCCAGCTGCCATGGTGTAAGAATCCCAAGCCACATGAAGAGCTCACATGTACATGCACCAGAAGACAGCTAGCTTCAACTGCCAGCCATGTAAGTGAGCCATCTTGTATGTCCAGCTCAGTCAAGACTTCAGATGATTGTAGCCTTAGCTGATATCTGACTGCAATTGCATGAGAGACATTTAGCAAGCACCACTAAACTCACCCCAGTCAATCCACACAACCATGAGAGAAAACAAGTTGCTATTTTAAGCTGGTAAATTTTGTAGTAGTTCATTATGTGGTGATAGATAGCCAAAACAATCTACTTCAAATTCAATTCCTCTTACTGAATAAAGTTTTAGTAATTACTTAATATCAAGATTCTACTATAATGTATGGTTTTATATTTCCTATGTAATTCTTTATAGGATGATTTAAACTTCAAACAACACTTTTTCTAAATTAGACACCACAGTGCATATTTATTAAAATGGATATAAAACAAGCCAGAAGAACAATGTGAAGAAAATTGTTGGTTATTCAAACCACTGCTAAAGAAAAAAGGCTTTAAAACTTAGCATATAATTGGATTACAATAAATCAGGAAGGATCCTTTAGTATTTGCTTGGAATGACATATTATCCCTTTGGGAATAAAGTGTTTAATTAGTGTGGATTTCACTGTACTATTACACTAGACTTAAGAGGTAACTACACTGAAAAGGAATGTTCATATTTAAATTCACTTGTCAACACCAGAATCATGAAAGTTTCAAGGAAATTATTCTAAGAGAATAATTGTCTCCTTTCAATACAATTTTTTTCTCATTCATATTAAGGGCATCTTAAATACACACACACACACACACACACACACACACAGAGAATAAAAACCTGATTACAATTAGTATGTTTACATTATCAAAAAACAATTTTTAATAATAGCATATTTTGCATTTAAAGAAAAAACAGATAGATAAGCTAGCATGTAATATGCTAATGTTAGGTTGGTCTATAAAGGTTATACTTCTGTACAAATTAAGAAAAATATTCATTTTAAATAATATTAATATTGAAATCATTGCCACTCAAATGACACTTGAAACTCATTGTTGAAAGGTGACAGCTCATTAGTGAGTAGAGATTTGGCAGAAAACTCAAAATTCACACAAACAAAACCAAATATTTCAGAATCTTTCTTCAAAGAATGCCTCCGAGAAATAGATTCATAGATCTCCTAACCTTGCTACATCAAATGTGCCCTCAGTTTAGTGCCCTAGTCTTTTGATATTATCAAGATGATACAGAGAGAATGAAATTAATAAATATTTTTCCCACTTTTTCAATCCAAGAGAGATGTATTTTATCATTTTTGTTTGAATATCAATAAATTCAATACTTAGATTTTTTTAACTTTAGTGGCAGTCTTTTTTACAAACATTTTTTTAGAATGACTACTGCACATTTGTAAAGAAATAGCTAAAGTAGAAGGACACACAATTACTCACAAAATGTGAATTGTAGGAATGCAGTTATTACTAACTCAAATGATGTGCATTCAAAATAACATTTCAACAGCGTACAAATTACTCAAAGTAATAAAAAGTGTTGATGTGGTAGACTGATTTCACTCTTCATTTCATTGAAATGTTTTAAATGTTTTTTTTTTCATTTCTTTGCCAAACTTTTCACCCTGCATCACTGAACAATCCTTCCTGTATCAAAGGGAAAATCAGTTTCATTTAACCCAAAATTATAGGAAAGCATTAGGACATTAGTAACCCATATGTGTGGCAGATAAATAGACTAACACCGTAGGCACACACACGTGCGCACACACACACACACACACACACACACACAAATCACTAGAGTTTGGATTTAATTTAGTATCTTTGAAAGTTGCTTTCAGTCATTACATAAATTACTGAGCAATTTTTCTGATGATTTCTAAAATAAAATTTTGGTTTAATATATTCTCTTGCTTAATTTTTATACAAATACTATAAAATATTGGGTATATAGTACAAATAGACTATTTCTCTTTCTCCATTTACTCTATATTAGGCACTAGGACAAAATTGTTTATATTATTTCTCTAATGGAAAATTGTTATGGTCATACCATGTCTGAAAAGACATGGAGGAATGTTAAATGCATATTACTAAGTGAAAGAAGCCAATCTGAAAAGGCTACAAATTCTCTGATTCCAACTATATGGTATTCTGGAATATGTACAACTATGGAGACAGTAAAAAGATCAGTGGTTGTCAGAGTTTGGGATGGGGGTAGAGCAGAGCACAGAGGACTTTTAGGGCAGTGAATATACTCTGTATGATACCATAATGATGAATACATGTTATTATTCATTTGTTCAGACTCATAGGATGTATAACACCAAAAGTAAACCATAATGTAAACTTATTGACTTTGGGTGATTATGATGTGTCAGTGTAGGTTCATCAGTTCTAGCAAATCTACCACTCTGGTGAGGGATATTGATAACGGGGAGGCTGTGCATGTATAAGGGCAGGAGGCAGATGAGAAATCTTTGCAGCTTTCCCTCAGTTTTGCTGTGAACTTTAAACTACTATAAAAAATGAAGTTAATAATAAAAGAAAGATTTTAAAAGAAAACTGAAAGATGAAAATTAAAAAGTAATCATTTGAGAAATAAGTAAAGTTTATTCAAGAAAGCAAGAGGGTTCCAATATTAGGAAATCCTTTAATGTAATTCATCAAATCAAGATATATAAAGAAAAAATCATATACTCATCTGAATAGAGATGATATTTTTAGCAAAATGCATTTGACACATCAACTACTAATTTATGATTTTTAAAAAATAAGTAGTTTCCTTAAAGGCTGATGTGCATTTCAGCTTTAAATTAGCACCTCAATGAGGAAATTAGAAGCATTCATGTAAAGGGAACAAAAAAACCCTCCTATCTCTGCTACTATTTAACTATTTAATTGTATTGGATTTACTTGACAAAGCAGTTAGAAAAGAAACAACAATTAAAAGCATAAGATTTTTAAGACGAAGAGGAAAACTATCTCCATTTGTCCATGGCATGATGAGATATCTAAAAACAACAAAAGCACCAATGGAAAAGCTGCCACAAGACTAGAAGAATAGAAAATTAGTGTAGAGAATTTAAGAGCCTTCATAGTTACAAAAAATAATTATAGTGCATAAATATAATGGAAGATCCCATTAATATATTGAAAATAAAAATGAGATAACTAAGCATAAATTAAATACAATATTTAAAGCTTATATCAGGAAAAATATAAGATACTCTCAAAGATGCAAAAGAACAACTTGAAAGATATACTATGCTCTTGAATAGAAAAATTCAACATCATAAAAAATGTCATTTATTTTCCATAGGTAAAATTATAAATGTAAAGTGATCACAACAAAAATATGCTATCAATTTTCTTAGAGAAGAAAAATTTATTACAAAGATTATATGATATAATAAACCAGTAGAAATTGCCAGAAAACCTCCCAAGTAAAAAGCAAAACACACAGGAGATGAAAAGAGAGTCTACCTATACCAAAATTTCAAACATATTGTAAAGCCACTAAAATGAAAATAGTGGTATTTGTACACGAATAGAAAGGTCAATGAAACAAAAAGAAGAATCAATAGACTTTTTACATACAAACACTTAGTAGACAACGAAGGCAGCGTATCAATCAGTGGAGGAAAATATGGACTTATTAATAACTCATGTGGTAACAATTGTATGGTTATATAAAAAATCAGCTTTATCTTACACCAAAGCCAAGATAAATTCCAAATGGATCAGAGCTCTGAATTCAAATTTAGAACTATACAAGTATTAGAAGAAAGCACAGGTAAATTACTTTATAACCTGCAAATATTCAAAAGCCAGAGCAAAACAAGAAATTATTGACAAATAATATAGCAAAAACCAAAAACAATGAAAAAAATAAATAAAAAATGGAAAAAAATATGTGTACTAAATTATAAAGGGATAATACCTTATTTATGAAAAACTACAAAACTTGGAATTAAAAGACCAATAATCCAATAGAAAAATGGAGAAATTATATAAAAACATGATTAACATGCAAAAATGCAAATTACTCTTAAACATATAAATAATGCCCACCTTCACTTAAAATTATAAAAAGCAAATTAAACTATAATGAAATACCATGTTTAACTATCCAACTGGTAAAAATCTAAAAGATTGAGAAAGTGCTCTATAGAGGCAGTTCTTAGAAAATAAATGCTCTCATTCACTGTTACAGTAATACAAAATGATGCATTCTTATGTAGAAGAATTTGAAAATCTTTAGCTAATTTATCTATGTATTAGCCTTTGACTTTCAGATCTCACTTGTAGGTCCTGTCAAATATACAAAATATTCCATAAGCAAGGCTATTAGTTGTGGCATTAATTAAAGATCCGTCAATAGGGAACTGGTTAAAAAATCTATTGTACATTCACTCGAAGCAGTACTATGCAGCTCTAAAGAAAAAAGATAAATGTCTATATCCTAGATAGATAGATGATAGATAGATAGATAGATAGATAGATAGATAGATAGATAGATATAGACAGCTCTAGAATACATTTTAAGTGGAAAAGAGGACTAAATATTATTTATAGACTGACACTATGTGTGTAAGAAAAACGGGGTTTTATATGTGTATGTATACACATATATATGTTTTTATTAAATTTTCAAAATAGATACCATGTAACAAAAAGCAATAAGATTTTGCTTATTCAGGGAGTAGGGGGAAAGGATTAATAGATCAGGGAAAGAAACAAGACTATAGTGCATTTTTCCTAGTTTGACTTGGAACTATGTAAACATTTTACATAATTTAAAATTCTACTTCAAAAAAATTAAATGCCTAAAACTGTAAAACATCCTAAAACAACAGCTGTGACTTCCAGTTAATTTTGGTTTATATACCAGCTAACAGACAGTGAACTATCTGTTTAGGTTTTCTGCACCCTCAGTTATGATCATGCATATTTTCCACATGTACCTGTAAAACTTTCCTATTATGTGTTAGAAATTAAAGGCTTTTAAAAAAGAAAAATAACCATCATCATGTAAAGAGATCCTCTGCCTCTAGAATCTCTGTTTTCCTTCATGTGACATTCATCTTGCGTAAACATTGGTTTGATCATGTTGCTCTGTGACTCAAGAACCCACCTGTTTACAGAATAAAAAACTCCACCGATTGTGTGTTTCATGGGTCTCTTCCAACTGCTCAGCATCTTCCCAGATTCACTTCTCTGCCGTTTACCCTTGCCGGTTTCCACTCCTTGTACAACAGCACCCTACCCCACAGATTCCACTTTGTATCCAGGATCACAGCTTTCTAA
The DNA here is from genome assembly GCF_003031525.2 of Neophocaena asiaeorientalis asiaeorientalis. NCBI lineage: Eukaryota > Metazoa > Chordata > Mammalia > Artiodactyla > Phocoenidae > Neophocaena > Neophocaena asiaeorientalis. The sequence continues at coordinate 3,636,854 of NW_020174553.1, forward strand.
CTCTGCCTTCCTCACCTCCATGACATCACAGGTCACTGGTCTATCAAAGCCCTTCTTCCCTCCTCCCAACCCATAACTTTTCCTTCAATGAAAAAACTCTTAATCCAACACAATCTGTTCTTCAAATGCTGTTATTACCTCCTATTACTTTTTTTTTTTTTTTTTTTTTTTTTTTTTTTTGCGTATGTGGGCCTCTCACTGTTGTGGCCTCTCCCGCTGCGGAGCACAGGCTCCGGACGCACAGGACCAGCGGCCACGGCCCACGGGCCCAGCCGCCCCGCGGCACGCGGGATCCTCCCGGACCGGGACACGAACCCGCGCCCCCTGCACCGGCAGGCGGACTCCCAACCACTGCGCCACCAGGGAAGCCCCTCCTATTACTTTTGAAGTTAATTCATTACTCAACATCTCCTAGCCCACACCAATATAATTTTCACTTTATTAGTACTAATTGGAATCTCTGTTTATATCTATATGTACTATTTCTTTCAGAGTAGAAGCTCCATCCGTGCAGAGAACTATTTCTGGTGTGTTCTTCAACAGCATCCAATCTACTGTGGGCTGAAGAGACTTACCCCAAGGTCACAGAAGTTCTGCTCTAGTGTGATAAAAGCCACATCTAAGCATTAATTAGCCAAGGGAATTTGGCTAACTCTACCATCTAGCTGTTCTAGGAAAGACTGCATAATATTCATGAATACATCTGTACACCAAAAATGCTATTGAAGCAAACTATATAATTAATAAGGAATTTATTTGAATGTGAATAGGAACACAATGACCCAGAGGATGAGAATGGCATGAATATTTTAAAGACGGTCACTTAGCTGTGCCAAACCTATGGGATTTGAATCCAATGGTGACGTAAGTTGGAGGTGGCATGTCAGTCTGAACACACAATTTCCTGGCGGGACTAAATTTTCATCACACATTCAGCAGATGATTCTTCTAATAATATACACTCAGAAATAGGTATGCCATGTTCTAAACGTCTCCACAGACACAAACATTTTGACAGGCTGTATCAAATACACTATTTGAAGGCTTTTACTAAGAAAAATGTCATCCTTATTGTGACACATAAAATCTGACATGCTATTACTAATAATTTCTATAGCTACTTGCATAATTCACTCTGTACAATTGGTAGAATCTACCAGGGAGAAACAAGAGTTTCCCGAAAGACTTATTTCAACTAAAGGCAGAATTGAGGAAAGCACAAAATGAAATAGTTCATAAAACAAGATGATTCTTCTTATGGCACAAACAGTGCTGAGTCATTGAAGGAAAGAATATGAAGTGAAGAATTTGAAAAGAATGAAAAATATCAAAAGAAAAACAAGAGGTGTATTTTGAAGTTGGATTTCTATAACTTTAAAAGTTCAAGTAAACCATTTCCATATATTGAGCTTTACTTAAAAGCAATTACTAGATTAAGCATAATTTTGGCAATCTCTAGGCCCCAGGACAGCAGATAAACTTGAAATGGAAGAGGGGATTCTATGGTAAGACCAGAATGCCTTCCCCTCCATATCACCCTCACCACATCCTTAACCATATCTACTTCTAAACACACACTCGCACACAGAGCAGGGGCAGAGAGGAAGCAATTGGAGAAAATAGATGGAGCTTGTGAAAGAGGGAAAGGATAAGAGGGCCTTTAAGTCAGACTTGACTTTGGAAATTCAAAATGAACAGGATTGAAATAAAACTTTTAAGTTAAAAAAATTAAGAAACTGGGGGCTGATGGCAGAGTTGGGGATGGCTCATGCCAAGGGGTACTTCCCAGAACTCCTGCTGCCAGTGTCCTTGTCCTCACGGTGAGACAGAGCCACCTCCCACCTCTGCAGGAGACACTCCACAGTAACAGCCTGTGGAACAAAAACCATATTCACAGAAAGATAGACAAGATGAAAAGGCAGAGAGCTGAGAGAACAAAACAAAAAAGAATGAAAAGACATGAATACAGCTTAAGAGACCTCTGGGACAACATTAAACACAACAACATTTGCATTATAGGGGTCCCAGAAAGAGAAGAGAGAGAGAAAGGACCCGAGAAAATATTTGAAGAGATTACAGTTGAAAACTTCCATAACATGGAAAAGGAAATAGCCACCCAAGTCCAGGAAGCGCAGAGAGTCCCATACAGGAAAATCCCAAGGAGAAACACGCCGAGACACATAGCGATCAAACTGGCAAATATTAAAGACAAAGAAAAATCATTGAAAGCAGCAAGGGAAAAACGACAAATAACATACAATGGAACTCCCATAAGGTTAAAAGCTGATTTCTCAGGAGAAACTCTACAAGCCAGAAGGGAGTGGCATGATATACTTAAAGTGATGAAAGGGAAGAACCGACAACCAAGATTACTCTACCCGGCAAGGATCTCATTCAGATTTGATGGGGAAATCAAAATTTTACAGACAAGCAAAAGCTAAGAGAACTCAGCACCACCAAACCAGCTCTACAACAAATGCTAAAGGAACTTCTCTAAGTGGGAAACACAAGAGAAGAAAAGGACCTACAAAAACAAACCCAAAACAATTAAGAAAAGGGTCATAGGAACATACATATCGATAATTACCTTAAACGTGAAAGGATTAAATGCTCCAACCAAAAGACACAGGCTTGCTGAATGGATACAAAAACAAGACCCATATATATGCTGTCTACAAGAGACCCACTTCAGACCTAGGGACACATACAGACTGAAAGTGAGGGGATGGAAAAAGATATTCCATGCAAATGGAAATCAAAAGAAAGCTGGAGTAGCAATACTCATATTTGATAAAATAGACTTTAAAATAAAGACTGTTACAAGAGACAAGGAGGACACAACATAATGATCAAGGGATCAATCCAAGAAGAAGATATAACAATTATGAATATACATGCACTCAACATAGGAGCACCGCAATACATAAGGCAACAGCTATACAAGAGGAAATCAACAGTAACACAATAATACTGGGGGACTTTAACACGTCACTTACACCAATGGACAGATCATCCAAAATGAAAATAAATAAGGAAAGAGAAGCTTTAAATGACACAATAGACCAGATAGATTTAATTGATATTTATAGGACATTCTTTCCAAAAACAGCAGATTACACTTTCTTCTCAACTGAGCATGGAACATTCCTCAGGGTCTTGGGTCACAAATCAAGCCACAGTAAATTTAAGAAATCTGAAATCATATCAAGCATGTTTTCTGACCACAACACCACAATTGTAATTAGAAATCAATTATAGGGAAAGAAACGTAAAAAATACAAACACATGGAGGCTAAACAATACGTTACTAAATAACCAAGAGATCGCTGAAGAAATCAAAGAGGAAATCAAAAAATACCTAGAGACAAATGACAATGAAAACACAACAATCCAAAACCTATGGGATGCAGCATAAGCAGTTTTAAGAGGGAAGTTTGTAGCTATACAAGCCTACCTCAAGAAACAATAAAAAACTCAAATAAACAATCTAACCTTACATCTAAAGGAACTAGACAAAGAAGCACAAACAAAACCCAAACATAGCAGAATGAAAGATATCACAAAAATCAGAGCAGAAATAAATGAAATAGAAACAAAGAAAACAATAGCAAAGATCAATAAAGCTGGTTCTTTGAGAAGATAAAATTGATAAACCTTTAGCCAGACTCATCAAGAAAAAGAGGGAGAGGACTCAAAATCAATAAAATTAGAAATGAAAAAGAAGTTACAACAGACACCACAGAAATACAAAGCATCCTAAGAGAATACTATAAGCAACTCTATGCCAATAAAATGGACAACCTGGAAGAAATGGACAAATTCTAAGGAAGGTATAACCTTCCAGGACTGAACCAGGAACAAATAGAAAATATGAACAGATGAATCACAAGTAATGAAATTGAAACTGTGATTAAAAATCTTCCAACAAACAAAAGTCCAGGACCAGATGGCTTCACAGGTGAATTCTATCAAACGTAGAGAAGAGCTAACACCTATCCTTCTCAAACTCTTCCAAAAAACTGCAGATGAAAGAACACTCCCAAACTCATTCTATGAGGCCACTGTCAACTTGATACCAAAACCAGACAAAGATACTACAAAAAAAGAAAATTAGAGACCAATATCACTGATGAATATTGATGCAGAAATCCTCAACAAAATACTAGCAAAGAGAATCCAACAACACATTAAAAGGATCATACACCATGATCAAGTGGGATTTATCCCAGGGATGCAACGATTCTTCAATATACACAAATCAATGAATGTGATACACCATATTAACAAATTGAAGAATAAAAACCATATGATCATCTCAATAGATACAGAAAAAGCTTTTGACAAAATTCAACACCGATTTATGATAAAAACTGTGCAGAAAGTGGGCATAGAGGGAACCTACCTCAACATCATAAATGCCATATATGACAAACCCACAGCAAACATCATTCTCAATGGTGAAAAACTGAAAGCATTCCCTCTAAGATCAGGAAAAAGACAAGGATGTCCACTGTCACTACTATTATTCAACATAGCTTTGGAAGTCGTAGCCACAGCAATCAGAGAAGAAAAAGAAATAAAAGGAATACAAATAGGAAAAGAAGAAGTAAAACTGTCACTGTTTGCAGATGACATGATGCTCTACATAGAGAATCCTAAAGATGCCACCAGAAAACTACTAGACCTAATCAATGAATTTGGTAATGTTGCAGGATACAGAATTAATGCAGAGAAATCTCTTTCATTCCTGTACACTAATGATGAAAAATCTGAAAGAGAAATTAAGGAAACACTACCATTTACCACTGCAACAAAAAGAATAAAATACCTAGGAATAAACCTACCTAGGGAGAAAAAAAGACCTGTATACAGAAAACTATAAGACACTGATGAAAGAAATTAAAGATGATACCAACAGATGGAGAGATATACCATGTTCTTGGATTGGAAGAATCAATATTGTAAAAATGACTATACTACCCAAAGCAATCTACAGATTCAATGCAATCCCTATCAAATTATCAATGGCATTTTTTACGGAATTAGAACAAAAAATCTTAAAATTTGTTTGGAGACACAAAAGACCCCAATAGCCAAAGCAGTCTTGAGGGGAAAAAACAGAGCTGGAGGAATCAGACTCCCTGACTTCAGACTATACTACAAAGCTACAGTCATCAAGACAATATGGTACTGGCACAAAAAGAGAGATATAGGTCAATGGAAAAGGATAGAAAGCCCAGAGATAAACCCACACACATATGGTCAACTTATCTATGACAAAGGAGGCAAGCATATACAATGGAGAAAAGACAGCCTCCTTAATAAGTGGTGCTGGGAAAACTGGACAGCTACATATAAAAGAATGAAATTAGAACACTCCCTAACACCATACACAAAAATAAATTCAAAATGGATTAAAGGCGGGATGCTGGGGGTGGTGGTGTGATGAATTGGGCGATTGGGATTGACATGTATATACTGATGTGTAAAATATTGATGACTAATAAGAACCTGCTGGATAAAAAAATAAATAAAATTAATTTAAAAAGAAAGAAATTATAAAATCTAATCAAGATATCATTCTCCACCACCAACTGAGAAAGAAGGTTAGCAGCAGATACTGTTGGAGGTCTAGATATGAAAATATAATTAACATTTATTCATGTGTATATCACAGTGAGTTATATATATTACACATTTCAAATCAAGTTTGGATTTGGAAACTCCACATTTTTCACTTTCTCTGAAAAAATTTTAATTTAAAGCAGAGAAAATAATTATCTTAATAGCAACAGGAATGAAATATTTCTCCAAAAGTTCCACCTTCAAAATTGTATACATAAAAGTTTCATTCTAAAGGTTTAAGGGGACCTCCTTTTCTCCCAGTCATTAAGAATACTGAGGACCCTGTTCTTTTTCAATATGCAAGTTAAATATGTTCCTCTGAATCTTTTAGCTAGTAAATTAAAATTTGGACAGAATTAGTCATAATTAGTTAACAACAATGTATTCAACTGCCATCAATTAGGGGCTGTTGGAACATCAAAAAGTCTTTGAACAATAACAAAAATGAACCTTAGGAGACAAGAATAAACACAAGTACAGTGTCATTTTGTAAGGTTCAATAAACATGTGCTAAGAGCTTTGAATGAAAACAGAAACCATCAGTCGAGTAAACATAACATCAACTTGAAGAGTTTTCAACACAGACATCTGTTTGCTAGTTGTTGATGGACCTTAAACATATGTATATATGTAAGTAAATATACACATGGCCCACTTATATTTCCCTCTTACATCATTCCAATAGGAAACTTTTATATCTTTCTCATATGTACTACCATTTAAAATGTCTTATGTCAAATTTATTCTAAATAAAGGAATAGTTCTTCCTAAAGGACATGTAAATTGAGAGGTATTTAAAGTAACACTTTAAAATCTATAAATATATTCAACCTATTAAGTAAGAATAACGCAGAAAAAAATACAAAAATTTTATATTCTTTCAGGATATAAAATCACTATCTCAGATGGCAGTATTAGGCTAATACCAATCTATTAGGCTAGGGTTGGTTTACCAGGGGGAGGTGGGGGGAAGGGACTGTATAAAATTATCTTTGATGCTTCGTCAAAATATATGCCTTCTGCATGACAGTATCTCAGATATGAGAAAGGGAAGGAGATGTTTCTTTTTAGAAAGCTCTCCAATTTATACTGATATATCTACTTCAGCCCATGTCACCCACATTTGAAAAACCACAGTATTAAAATTTCCTCAATTGCTCAAAGATAATATGCATTTAATTCAATTTGGTTTATATTTATGGGCCTTTATGAGGTCTGTGAGTCTCCTTAAATTCTCAGCTCAAGGAAGCCTTCACTGATACTCCCTTCTGTCCATACACCTTTCCTCCCCATTGTCTGATTAGGTGTCCTTCTTCTCTGCTCATAAAGCCCCAAGGGCACCCCTCTAACAGAGCAGTTACTCTACTCCTTAGCCTGTAATTGAGTTGGGTTTTTTTAGTACAGATATTCCTTACACACTTAGGACCCAGAAGAATGTCTAGTATAAAGAAGATGTACACATACACATAGGGTTTGACAGGTGAAGGAGTGAATGAATACATATATTCACAAATTCAGTAAATACTTGTCAAGAGCCAGTGTTGTGTCTCAGGCACTGTTCAACGTGCTGGGAATCCTGTCCCACACATAAAAGAGCAAGTAAATGAATGAGGAAGGGAGAAGGGAGGGATAAGGGAAGGGTTAAATTGGAGAGAACAAGGAACAATCTCTCTTCTTAAGGTCCATACTTACTAATAGAGAAAACAACCATCTCTTATCCTTCAGTCGGCTGTTAGTCAGTGCACAGGTATTTATTGAGCTCTACTTTGGATCAGGCACAACATGAGACACTCACAACAATGAACAAGAAGTGCCAAGTGCCTATGTCAGTGATCTTAGGAGCTAGGGCAGTCGACAGTCAATGAACAAATGGACATAGCAATGTGTGCTATAATATTATGTATGTAGATAAGTACTAGGGAGAAAACAAAGAGCATAGAAACTAATGGAACAGGTGATATAGGGACTACTTTCTACAAGATGCACAGGAAGCTCTCTCTGTAATGTTACCTTTAAAAGACCCTGCAGGAATACCACAATTTAAATGCTTTAGCATCCTTTATTAAACTTGTTATGTGTGCACACTTTGGTAACAGAAGTTCTTAGGAAGAGAATTTATGACAACAGACTCTATCATTCTCTGCAAAGCCACGTTATACTACCCATAAATTTTACAACAGAACCCAAATCCAGTTAGCTGCCAAAACGATGTCTCAAATTTCACTATAAAGTCACCAAATCAAACAGAAGACCATAAGATTAAACATGCCTCTTAGTAATGACTTTTCTATTCACCCCACCCTAACCCCCATCTGCTTTCCAGCTGTTCAGACCCTCCCAATTCTCATTTTTAGAACCCATTAGCTAGTTTTTAAAAAAGAAACCTAAGTTCTACTGGTATTTAATATAAGAGTAATTTTATACAATATTGGGTTGGCCAAAAAGTTCGTTTGGGCTTTTCTGTAAGATGCTATGGAAAACCCAAATGAACTTTTTGGCCAACCCAATACATCTCATAACCTCAACTACAATTTACTATATTCAAACAGTTACACACATTAAAATTATTTCTAATAAATTAAAAAAAATAACAGCTGTCTTCTACACTAAGCTTGTTTCCAGGATCCACATTTGCAATCAATACTCTTAATACTAATACATACATGCCAAGATCTCTTTGTCCACCCATGCATATTATCAATTCCCCCTGTTAAAAAAATCAGTCTGTCCCGAGATGTCAATTTTTAGGACTGTAAAGGAAAGGGAAGAAATACAATGAAACATTAACTTTTTGTTTATTTATGTTTTTTTTTTACTTTCTCCAGCTGTGTAATTTCCTCATAATGCTAATCCTTCCATGGCTTTATCTACCACCTTGATACCAAGGTGCCCAAATTCATGATCTCTAGCCCTGCCCTTCTCACCATATTGTCAACTCCCTGCCAGACTCTGACATCAGAAACTCCACAAGCTCAGAATGAACCTCATTGTTCTTCTGTCACTGCAATGAGTTCTTCTGACTTTCCTATCTCCATTTTACCAACCTGCCTGGCACTCAAGTTCAAAACTTTGGAGTAACCTTTTATTTTTCTCCCATATTCACTTGCCAGATCTAGAAAATTTTTCATTCTGCAGTGTGTCACTCAGTCTTCTCTACTTTTTCATTCCCACTACGAAGCCAATGGCTCAGGTCTGGGTTTTTGCCAGAGGAAGCCTAACTGGTTTCCTAATTCCACCATCCATTCCCCCTTGTATTTGTCATGTGCCATCACCACATTAGGCATCCTAAAATGAAAAACCAAATACAGGATATCCTGTCCTGATCCTTCAGAAGTCCATTAAAATTCTTCAGATGAGCATTCAAGGCTTCCATGCTAAAAACCAAATCTGTATTTCCAGTCATGAGCAACCACACTATTTGTTAAATCACCCATTTTCCCCAACTCCTGTTGTTCTCTCCCCGCTTCTTGACTTTGCCACAATGTTCTCTTAGTCTGAAAATGTCTTTCCTTCCCCAGCTTTTCCTCCAGTTGGTAAAATTCTAATAATTTTATTAAATGATATGAATTTTTATTTTCATCTGTATGGTTTTTTTTTCAATAATACAATTTCTCCACCATGGGATTGCATACTATTTCAATGAGGTTTAAAATTTTTTGGTTTTATCAGCTGGCTGGTTAGCTCAGTTGGTTAGAGCATGGTGCTAACTTTAAAAATGTGTTTTAATCCTGTAAGTCAATTTAGGCTTATCTCAACTCTCAAAATGCTACTTCCCCTTTCATTAAAAACATTGTATTCTCCCTCCTTAGACACTTTTAAAAAATACTGTACATACTTCTCAAATACAAAGCTTTGTCTTGTGCTATAGTTATTACTGTTCTTTACTCCCCTACCTCCAAATGAAAATCCCTACACCAAATTTAAACCTACCCATAGGAATAGGGTATGTGTCTCTATTTTTGTATGCAATTGTTAATTTTATTAAAATATAAGATATTTTATTATATACTTTAATATTATTTGAATTATTACAATTTAAGTCACTCTGTAAGCAATGTTAAATCATTTATGGGTTAGTGCTATATACAAAAGTGAATGAAAGAGTGAGTAAATGAGCATAAAAATTAAAAAGTGCATACAAATAAATTGAGACACATACCCTATTTCAGCGAGTAGATTTAACGTAGAAAAAATAACTTACGGTTACCAAAGGGGAAAGGGGTGGGGGAGCGATAAATTAGGAGTTTGGGATTAACATCTACACACGACTATATAGAAAGTAGATAACCAACAAGGACCTACTGTAGAGCACAGAGAACTATACTCAATATTTTGTAATAACCTATAAAGAAAAAGAATCTGAAGAATAGATATAGATATATGTATAACTGAATTGCTTTGCCATACACTTGAAACTAACACAACATTGTAAGTCAACTATACTTCAATAAAACAATAAAATTAAAAAACAAAAACAAAAGTATATAAAAAATATGATAAAATTTTAAAAAAAGAATAAGAGTATTAGAAGTCAGGAGTGAGACTTCCGGGAAGATGGCGGAAGAGTAAGACACGGAGATCACCTTCCTCCCCACAGACACACCAGAAATACATCTACGCGTGGAACTCCTACAGAGCACCTACTGAACGCTGGCAGAAGACCTCAGACCTCCCAAAAGGCAAGGAACCCCCCACGTACCTGGTTAGGGCAAAAGAAGAAAATAAACAGAGACAAAAGGATAGGGACGGGTCCTGCACCAGCGGGAGGGAGCCGTGAAGGAGGAAAAGTGTCCACACACTAGGAAGCCCCTTCGTGGGCAGAGACTGAGGGTGGCGGAGAGGGGGAGCTTCGGAGCCGCGGAGGAGAGCACAACAACAGGGGTGCGGAGGGCAAAGCGGAGAGATTCCAGCGCAGAGGATCGGGGCCGACCGGCACTCACCAGCCCGAGAGGCTTGTCTGCTCACCCGCCGGGGCGGGTGGGGCTGCGAGCTGAGGCTCGGGCTTCGGTCGGAGCGCAGGAAGAGGACTGGGGTTGGCGGTGTGAACACAGCCTGAAGGGGGTTAGTGTGCCACGGCTGGCCGGGAGGGAGTCCGGGGAAAGGTCTGGAGCTGCCGAAGAGGCAAGAGACGTTTTCTTCCCTCTTTGTTTCCTGGTGCGCGAGGAGAGGGGATTAAGAACGCTGCTTAAGGGAGCTCCAGAGATGGGTGCGAGCCGCAGCTAAAAGTGCGGACCCCAGAGACAGACGTGGGACGCTAAGGCCACTGCTGCCGCCACCAAGAAGCCTGTGTGTGAACACAGGTCACTATCCGCACCCCCTTCCGGGGAGCCTGTGCAGCCTACCACTGCCAGGGTCCCCGGATCCAGGGACAACTCCCCCGGGAGAACGCACGGTGCGCCTCAGGCTAGCAACGTCACGACGGCCTCTGCCGCTGCTGGCCCGCCCCCGCACTCCGTGACCCTCCCTAACCCCGGCCTGAGTGAGCCAGAGCCTCCCAATCAGCGGCTCCTTTAACCCCGTCCTGTCTGAGCAAAGAACAGATGCGCTCCAGCGACCTACACGCACAGGCGGGGCCAAATCCAAAGCTAAGCCTCTGGGAGCTGTGAAAACAAAGAAGAGAAAGGGAAATCTCTCCCAGCAGCCTCAGAAGCAGCGGATTAAAGCTGCACAATCAACTTGATGTACCTGCATCTGTGGAATACCCGAATAGACAATGAATCATGAGGAGTAGCAGAAGTAAATGAAATACATGCTATTAAATATCATATGATTTCCTAGTGTTTGCCATACATAGGTAAATAATTTGGGATCTCTTCCATGATTTATCACAATGCCTAATATTTAGAAAGAGATTAACGAATGTTTATTGTTAACTGAATTATTCTTGAAACATTTTTTGAGAAACAAGTCAGCATTCTTCAGGATTATTTTTTATTTGTAGCAAACCAACTATCTTTTCCTGAGTATTAACATTAATGGCATCATAAACAAATAATGTTGTAGTGCAAATTTTAAGGGAAAATAAAGAAATAGAATGGACAGACTCAAAAGTTACCTGACATACAAGAATGTACATATTTATATAGGTAAGGTGTACATTTACTTGCTCATTCTTAAATACTCATTCGGGGAGTGGAAGGTAGAAGCTACCAGGTTCTTTAAAGATACAGGGAGAAAAATATTTCCAAATATATATATATAGAAGAAGGGAGGGGGAGGAGAAGGAGGAGAAGGAGAAGGAGAAGGAGAAGAAGACCAAGAAGAAGGAGAAGAAGAACAAGAAGAAGGTGGAGGAGGAGGAGAATAAAAAGATGAAAATAATAATCACTCGAGAAAAAAGGAAGGTAGAAAAAATTGAGTAAAGTGTTATTTCCTTTGTCAAAGATTCCAGAAAGCCCTCATCTACTTCTCAGTCCATCAAGAATGTTATTCTTTCAGTATCTCTTCTCTCTGTGGCATTACCAGTCTCCCCTTTTCCACTGCATCCTTCCAAAGCAATCTCTTATGCCTCCAATATTTAAAATAAAACAACAAAATACTCTGACTTGTCCCTGCAAACCTCTGCAACCATTGTTTTTATTCCCAGAAACAATTTGTTTATAATGTGTTCTGTCTCCACTTACTTACTTCCCACTCTCCTACCACTATCTTGCATCTGTTCCAGGCAGGCCACTGAAACCGCTCTTATCAGGATCACTAAAGCCTTCTTGTTTCCAAATCCAAATCCAAGGCTTTTAAAAAAATTTTTTTAAAGAGCAATGAACAGCATTCCACATCATGAGTCATTCCCTCCTTCTTTAAACATACTATCTCTTTGTAGACTCCTAAGTCTCTTTTTCCAGATTCTACTCCTTGACTCAGCTTTAAAATGTAATTCTTCAGGGCTTAATTCCTGGTCTGCTCTTTTTCTCACCCTACATTTTTCCTTTTCTCTAGGTATCATCATTCAGTTCTATGGCTTGAACATGCAATGTTAACTACCCAAATACACAGTTCCAACCTAGACTTCTCCACTGAGCTCAAGACATATATGAGTGCCCACGGATGTCTGAAGTGCATCCTGAACCCACCAAATCCAAAAGTGGACTTGGATCCTCATCCCCAAATCTGTTCCTCCCAGGTCTTTAGTAAACTGCACCACCATCTACTCAATGGTTCAACCCATATTCCCAGTAGACATGCTTCATGCCTTCCTCCCCTTCTTCTTATGCTTCATGTTCTATCAATCAGCACATCCTACCAGTTCTGTATCCAAAATATATCTCACATCTGTTCTTATTTACTTCTCTATTATATTATCTTCATCCAAGCCATTATCACATTTTGAGTGGACTCTTTTCTCAGCCTACTAAATGTGATCCCTGCTATCTTTGTTTCTGTTTTTACCTTGCTTCCTTCAGTTCATTTCTCACACAGCAGTTCCATAAAGTGAAAGCACATCTGATCTCTCTCTCCAACTTAAAATTATTGGACTGGTTTCCAGACTCCTTGTCTTGTCCTGCAAGTCCTCCACCATTTTACCTTGTGGCCCATCTACTCTCTACTCCAATCAAATCCGCCTCCTTTCAGTTCTTGAAATTATCTAAGCTCTTCCATGAGCGAATGATTTTGCTTATGCTATTCCTTCTGTCCAGAATGCTCTTTACCTATATGTTTGCATGGCTGAATCTTCCTTTAGGTGTCAGTTTGTTACCTCAGAGAAATATTCACTGATACTGTCAGCAGTTTCCCCCCTCCCAGAGAATTTATTATTATTGTTATTGGTTTACTTATTTAGTTCTTCTACATGCTCTCTAATCCATATCTCACTGATCTATATACTCCATATGGGAAGGCAGTCTTTCTCTTTCACTCGCTTCTGTCTGAATAACTTACACAATGCCTGGCAGGTGGTTAGCAAAACAACTATTTTCCAAATAAATATATTTTAAATGAATTACATACAGCTATAAAGAATTTAAATTGATTTTCTAATTTATGGGCCAGTTATCTTTTCAACTCTGACGAAAGTCATTATTATTTAACACTGAATGATAGAAACAAGAATTGGATAGACTTAGCATTTAGGTCAATGAAAACAAAAAGAGAGAGAAGCCAACCATGAAATACTTGTTATACCTGAAGCATCAGCCTGTGAGATAGCTTGTTTTTATTTATGTGGCTTCCTTATCACTTAATTAAAATTCAGAAGTAAATACAACATTTTATGGGAATTTGCTTTTCCAGTATCCAGGATATCATTTGGCATATATCCAATTTTTGTAGTTTGTGAGTTTCTGGGAAGATTTAAGTTTTCATGGGATTATGGTTTAGAAAGTTTCTTTAAAGATCATGATAGCATGGTTAAATAGGCTAAATGATAAAGATTTCTGATGGCAGAATTCATACATTTTGCTTTTATATTCTGTAGTCTAGCTGGAAATCCCTTCCACCAAAACTATGAATCATTTATTACACCATAGACTCAGATTTATTACAGCAAAGACTCAAATGCAGCTAAACATGGGTTAGTGTCTTACTTCAGTTTAGGTTATAATGTTAACATTTTTTAGCATGAAGTAGGATACCTGAAAGACAGCAAAACAAAATAAACTATTTAGGTAATTCCCTTAAGCCAATCTCCAAACCCAACCTTATCTCAATTGAGTATCAGGGGATGATATTAAGGTTGTACGAATTGCTGCTTGTTTAAAATGGAGCCCACTGAAACCACCCGAATGCAACACTGGACACCAAGGATGCATAATCAACTACAGAATGTTTTTCCTTATTTCACGTCCATAGCTTAAGGACTATAATTGCATAAGACCCTGGTTGACCCTTTGTTTCCAGTGGGTGCTCATAAAATAGTTGTGATGGTCAAAACTAATTGAGTAGGAGAACATATTTTGAAAATACTAACATCTCTTCTTCCAAAGGTGATATTATTTTTCAAAAACACCATCCCACGCCCCAGAATATATCTGTTCTAAACATTAAATGCAACTATCTGTTCTTTGCATTAAAATTTAGCTCGTGAATATCTTAAAACATTTGAGAGTAGTTTACTTGATTTTGCCCTTCAAAAAACTTTTTTTCCAATCAATATTTGGCAAGCTTTGAGAAATCTGGCAATCATGTATTATTTGGTAATGATGATGACTGTCCCACTTACTTTCCCTCTGCCTTTGAAACCAAATCTGGAGGATATTTCTATTCAATAATCTTTTCCTTCTTAAAACATTTGGCTACTTCATTTTTACCTCACTTCTCAATTAGGTTCAAAATTGGTATAACCTATGATTATCTGGTAACCATGTTCATGGAATAAACCAATGCATTTTTTCTAAGTATCAGCTCACTTGTGGGACAGAAGAATAAAACAGTTGAAACATAAACTGAATCAGAGAATCTAGGATATGTGATTGCTGTTAATTCTTTGTTTTTCTAAAGACTTCATCATTGTTTACTTGTTGAATAAAGTGCTCAAAAAGATAATAACTGGTTTCTTTTACAAATATGTCCCGGTAGCAGAGATGCTCATAACCTATGGCTGATAGATGCCAGAAGTTTTGCCTTATGGTGACAGAGCAGAGAATACAAGATACTGGACCTCAGAGTGATGGAAGCTGGGGCATTGACATGAGTGAAAGTGCTCATAAGGTGTACAGAAATTACAGGACAGATTAGAAAAAAATTCCCAAACTTCTATAGATACCTGGGTATCCCCAATGTCCTAGGTGTCTGGGAAAGAATTCATTTCACCCAGCATAGAGGACAGTGGAGTTCAGAGACACACAGGAGATCCCACCCAGGGAGACAGAGAGATATCATCATGACAACGAAAGAAAATCAGCCAGTATTCAAGTCGAGCAGATCACTCAGTAATGGAGGAGGCAGGATGTGCCAGCAGAGACCTCTTAGATGTCAATATGGAAACACACGCACACACACACCCACACCCACACACACCCCAGGGAATTGTGAGTGAGGTTGGGAAGCACAGCTATGAGTCTCCACATTGGACTTTGTGAGGTGGAGGCATGGTGGAATATGCCTTATCTTAAGTAGAGTGTTTATTGCTATATTTTTAAAACTTTTTTTCTGTATATATTTAATCTCCAGACTCATTCAATTGCTACATAGTCTTTGCCACACATTTTACAGTTTTTTGTTGAGTTTCTAGTATGTACCAAGCTCTGTGTTAGAGGAGTTCAGACACACTGATGGATTTGATGGATAGATTCAAAAAGCTTAGAGTACATTGGGCATCCAAAGGCTTGAAGACTTTTTTTTTTTTTTAATTTATTTATTCTTTTTGGTTGTGTTGGGTCTTCGTTGGTGTACGCGGGATTTCTCTAGTTGCAGCGAGTGGGGGCTGCTCTTCGTTGCGACGTACAGGATTCTCATTGTGGTGGCTTCTCTTGTTGCAGAGTACAGGCTCTAGGGGTGTGGGCTTCAGTAGTTGTGACACAGAGGTTCAGCAGTTGCGGTGCATGGGCTTAGCTGCTCCGCGGCATGTGGGATCTTCCCGGACCAGGGCTTGAACCCTTGTCCCCTGCATTGGCATGTGGATTCTTAACCACTGCACCACCACGGACGTCACGAAGACTTTATTTTTTAAGAGCAGTTTCAGGTTCATAGCAAAATTGAGAGGAAGGTGCAGAGATTTCCTGCCCCCACACATGCACAGCCTCCCCCATTATCAACATCCCTGACCAGAGTGGTACATTTGTTAGAATTAGTGAACCTACGTTGACACATCATAATCACCCAAAGCCCATAGTCTACCTTAGGGTTCACTCTTGGTGTTGTACATTCTATGGGTTTGGAAGTTTGTTGCTATTTTTAGGTTGTAGCCACATATTCTTCTGATAGAGTTCTTATAAATGGAAATAGCTTGTTTCTGTGAGTAAATTTCCCAGTTATCTTGACAGGGATTTGAGTCAACAAACTAGTGTAAGAAGAAAAAAATAAAAACATAAGGTATCCCAAGGTATCATTTCTAAGAGTATCCCAGTATGAGTTACATCAAATTAGATCACTATCGAGGTAGCACATAGAATTTATCCTTTCATCTAGACTGTCAGTTATTTATGTACCATGTTCTGAGCATCTTCCATATGAACATCCTGGAACCAGGGACAGATGATGTGTCCCAAATGAACACACCACGCTGCTGAACTCTCAAGAAACTTAAAGATAGACAAAGAGGTCATTCCACTGAGATATATGAAAATAGAAGGTGCTACAATGACAGACAATTGCCAAGTGATTGGCAGTTGTTCCAGACTGGAGGGGGGACCATAGAAAGGAGGATGGCAGAAGATGCTTCATAGATGGCATGCCCCCTGGGGTAAGACATGAAGTAACTGATGATAAGAATGCAAGACAGTCATCTGAGTTACCCTTCAAATGAGATAAGAATTATCTCAGTTGCCAAATGCATCATTACTACAGTTATAATTGTATTGACCAAACATGACAGTGATAGATAATACAGCAACGTTGGAGGGAAAAGGAATCATAAAACTGAGAAATTAACTAGACCTGACCCTCTGATCTTCTCTCACATGATTTTTAGTCCAACAAACATGGTACTCTAAGCCTAGTGGTAAATCATGGACTTTTTAATCAAATTCAAGTACTGCAATGGTAACTCCACAAAATAATTTGTAGGCTAAAACTGGAATTCTACATTCTTTTGCTTTCATGGACTTGTGAATGGACATGTTCTCAATTGAAGGCCTTCTCTGTACCCCTATATAATTGTTTTTCTAGGAGATGTAGCAGGGCTTCTTTTTCTTTAGTCCATCTGTCTCTTCAGTCACAGATTAATGGCTCTACCCTTGGAAATTTTCAGACTTTTTGGAAAAATAGCAAATGACATAAATCCAGAATATGTCAGTAGGGAGAAGATTTATGCTCTGCTTCCTTTACTTTGGCATATTTGGATAAAACATCAAGACACTGTAACGTCTAGGAAAATGGAAATCTTGATTTAGAATAAGTGTCCCCTCTTTCCCCATTCTCTGTTTCTGTGTACTTCCAGCCAGTCTCCCATAACCACATTCATATACATTTTATGTGTTCCCGAACTTGAAAACCATACCATTGATCTATCTATAAACACACACACACACACACACACACACACACACTTTTTCATCGTTTTTCCTACAACACATGTTTCAATGGATTGGGTGTTGAGATCAAACAAATAAGACATGGTCCCTGCTTCCCTAGAAGTTCTAGTATAAATTAGACAATAGGAACACAAATAAACATACAAGCATTCAGGCAGCTGTGCAAACACACTAATGAATAATGTATATCCGTTTTAAAAATGTTAGTAAATATGGGCTATGTGGGAGAAAATGAAAAGTGAGCTGAAAAACCTTCTGACCCTTAGAGCTGAAAGAGGACTTTGAGACCATCAAGGTCAGCAGCCTCGTTGCACAGGAGGGAAATCTGCCAGCACAGTTTCAGAGGTGGTTGTAGGGGAACGAAATCATAACATTACCTCCCATTGGTGGAGCGAGGCTCTTTGTAGGTCAGATTTCTGAATCTCTGAGCAGAAGGGATTGAGCTCTCTGTCCAAATGATTAGATACCTTATCAACCTGAAAACAACAAGGTTTTTTCAAATGGTAACACTGAAAAAGCCTTCTAAATTCCTGTTTGGGTTCCAAACACTTCTCTTGTACCTTTAAGTAATCCCTTTTCTCAGAATCAGATGCCTTATGTAAATCTTTTCTTGCCATCTCAAACAAGACTCCCTGCTTTTTGCCAAAGACACAGAAAACAGCCTCCGGGATAGCTTTCAAGGTTTCCTGATGGCCAGACTACTACAGTTATATTTCAAAAAAAATATTCTTGATTTCTGGGATAAAGGATGAAGCTACAAAGCACCTTTGCCCCCAAACACCAGCTTTTCTTTCTTTTTCGGATGGTCATAAACCAACAAAGTGAAAGACCATGAGAGTCAATTTTAACAAGTCCAACTCTATATCTGTGTGCAGAGGGTCTCCAAATGTCCTATTTTATTCTAAATGCTATGTGGAGAAAAACAGGTAGTAATATAACATTAATGTTTATTTTTTTCTGACCCCAAGGTCAACTGCACTATTAAAATATAAACCCTAATTTCCAAATAATTTGAAAAGAACATATAACATGAAAATGTTAAAACAGGCTTGGCTTTATTTTGGAAACTCACTGTCACCAATTTATTCCCAAAGGGAGTCATCAGCATTAATATTGACAATGCTTTCCCTAAAATAGCCGCTATCGGGTCCTGCGTACACGGTGTACTCAGTAAAGCTTGCTCATCAATTTACTGACTCACTAAGACTGCCGCTGCTTTGTGTCATCAATTTAAAACATCTTTATCTGAAAATAATTTATGGAAATCCATGGTCCTTGAAAATGAAAAAAACACACCATATTGTTTTCAGATTTCACCATCCTATTTTCCATTTTCTAATAAACATTCAAATGACAAGGTAGGCTACCAGAGAATGGTCATTGCAGCCCCCTTTAATCCTTTTCACACAAGATGTCCCTTCTTTATCTTTCTCTCTCCTGTTCTGGCATAAATAGAAAGCCCTATATTTAAATATTTAATCTAGAGAAGATTTCATTCCTTGTTGAAGAGCCTTGGTTGATCAATGCGTCCAGTAATAATATTATCTCATCTAAGTCATTAAATCATCAAACCTATGTACTAAAGTCTCTGCCACAAGAGTGAGCATGCCTTCCCATGAAAACTTAAAAATCATGTGTGATTATTTTTATTTAGTTCCCTGAAAAATATAAAACTTTCAACCTACTTGCATTTTATAGTTAAGAAACTAAATATTTTTATTTATTTAAGCTATGTGATCTGCTTACTATAAGAAGTTTAAAGTAGCTTAGAGTGAGAAAAGATAACATAAACATGGTAATGAGAATGAAATGGAAAAGAAAACTTGGATATCAAATCAAAAGACAAGAAGATTCCCAGTCAGGAAGGTAAGCAGTTTATTGTATTTGTTTCTGATTTTCTGACAATTAAGGTGAACTCCTACTATGCTTCAAGACCCAGGTCAGACAGCATCCTCTCTGTGAAGCCTCTTCTGAGTACCTAAAGGCCAGAACTCTAGTGGTGTTTTATACTTAAGCTAATACAAGTACTTAACTGATTTTGTTGTAATACTTTGCTGAGAAATCTTCCTTTGCTCATATGGCCAACTCATAACTCCTCAAAGTCAGGAAACATTGCCTTTCTTTAGTTCCTATTGTTAAATCAGCATTTAGCATCATTCAGTACCCTGTCTTTTCTCTTCTCTGGAAACTTCTGCAACTTTCTCTTTATCCCTTGAGTTCTAAAATATCATGTGTAGGTGAGTCTTTCATTCTGAAAACTTGCACTACCTTTCTTTGACTAGGACAAAATTTTTTCTAATGTTAAATCATTTCTACATTTTTATTTTCCCCAGACCCTTTTTCTAAAACTCCTAGAAAAATATCAGAGCCCCTGAACTAATTTCCAGTGACTCATCCTTATTCTACTCATACTTTTCATTTTCTTTGTGCGATGTCTTGTGAGTTTATCAACTTTATCTTTCAGAATAGATCATTATTATTATTTTTTTTTTTTAGAAGATGTTGGGGGTAGGAGTTTAGTAATTTATTTATTTATTTTTGCTGTGTTAGGTCTTCGTTTCTGTGCGAGGGCTTTCTCTAGTTGTGGCAAGCGGGGACCACTCTTCATCGCGGTGCGCGGGCCTCTGACTATCGCGGCCTCTCCTGTTGCAGAGCACAGGCTCCAGACGCGCAGGCTCAGTAGTTGTGGCTCACGGGCCTAGTTGCTCCGCGGCATATGGGATCCTCCCAGACCAGGGCTCGAACCGTGTCCCCTGCATTAGCAGGCAGATTCTCAACCACTGCGCCACCAGGGAAGCCCCAAGATCATTATTTTGGTATGTTTGATTTCCTTTATAAATGTTCAGAAAATATGTTTTTAGTTCCAAAAAGCTTTGCTTATTTTTAATAGTCTGATTTTCCTTTCTTTCTTTTCTTCCCTTTAAAAATATATTTAATATCCAAACAAATCTTTCTGAGAATGTAAACAGACTATTTTTCAAGTTCTCTTACGTCCATTGAATATTTCTTTTTCCTCTATAGTCATTTGTTCTGTTTCTTTCGCTTGTTTCTTTTCATTTAGGTTGTTGGTTTTCTTAAACTCTCTGATGATCTTAAGTTGGTGATTCATATTTATGAATAAAGGACTTGACTAATGTGTAGCTGTCACACACTCTCTGTAAAGGTCTGGATCTATTTCCCAAAAAGGGCTTTCCCTGGAAATGACCAGGCTGCTTTCCTGTCTATGTAAATAGGTGAGGATGTGTCAATTGGTAGGAATCATTTTAGGATGTGTGGCCAGAAGGTAAGCAGGCAGGCTACCTAAATGCCAAAATAACAAGAATGTTACTCTGAGAATGGAGTATTTCAGTATATTTTTCTCCTGGTTTGAGAGGGCTTTCCTCTTCCATTCTCTCTGCATGGTTGCACAGCTTGATGTGCCTAAAAGTCAGCTGTGCCTCGTGTCAAGAGACAAATATCACACTGAATTGCTAGCTTGTCCTATGCAGTTTCTTTAGGAAGAAGTTCTCTGGCTTAAGCTAGGGAAGAAATGCCTCTGCTGTCAGAGGCATTTTCCACTCTGTGGGGAAGTGGAGAAAAGCCACATGAGTCTTGTTAGCCTACAGATTATTAAATACTTACCCTGATGACGGTTTCACTGCTCTCCCCCATCCCCGTGCCTTCTAACTGAACTTGGAGCTTTTCCCAACGTATCCAAGACGTCTCCTTTGAGTGTGTTGGACCCCCTGTATGCTTTCTCCTAGTCTGGATTATTTATTTATAAGAGCTTATTCTCCGGAAATCATTCACAGTTTCAATGTTGCTGCCAGTATCACTTCCTATTTGCCATGCAGCTATGGATTTATTTTCCCTGTGAAACAACTTTGTTGT
Source organism: Neophocaena asiaeorientalis asiaeorientalis (assembly GCF_003031525.2). Taxonomy (NCBI): domain Eukaryota; kingdom Metazoa; phylum Chordata; class Mammalia; order Artiodactyla; family Phocoenidae; genus Neophocaena; species Neophocaena asiaeorientalis. Next base: position 3,658,474 of record NW_020174553.1, read on the forward strand.
TTCAATGGAACTGGGAAGGGAAAAAGATAAACCTACTTCCTAGGTTTACTGTTTTTGAACTAGGGGCTCCATGAGTTTGAATTCCCAGGTGGTGTTTAGATTTAGCGCTTCGTTTGGACTCTGAACTTCCAAAGGTAAGCATTTGTTATCTACTGTACTTTTAAATGTTTATTTAACTGGTTTGCCATTCTTTAGAATGCTTCCTATGTCTAATTATTAATCTTTAGAAAGGTTCTAGTTTTATTCCAAAAATTATAAAAGCCAGACTCATAGAAATTATCTTTGGGTCTATAATAGCCTTCAAAAATGTGAAGGTCAGCTGAATTCAGGCTCAGGGTTGAATCTGACACCTGAGTCACAGGTGTCAATATAGCTGTGAATATTAAAGGGATAAAAATGCCCTTGAGACATATCTTTTAATAACAACAAGAAGTAGACTGCTGAAGTGGTGTTTTAAATCTTCTAATCAGTTTCAAAAACTATATCTAAAGTCCAAGAAAAATCTAAATAATTGAGAGCATATATATGATATAACCTAATATAATACATAATCACTATATATTATATATAATTATATTATGTATATATATATATAT
>NW_020174553.1:3659097-3828029 GCF_003031525.2 Neophocaena asiaeorientalis asiaeorientalis
TCTTCATCACCTTGGATAAAAATTATCTTCTAAGAATTCTATCTAATTCTCTTCTGGAAAGTCACTGGCCATATGTTCATTTAATCCCACAATTAGAGGCAGTCTTCTATTACTTTGCAGTCAGTGAGAATGAGAGCCCCTGACCTTCTCAAATTGCTCTGAAATCATAAGAAGTGCACTTCGAAAAGACAGTAGCTCTAGCTTCTCTCTTGTCAGTTATTTAGGTTCAATATTTTTTTAGCAATTCCAAAGATAAATTACATTTTCAATTTCCTTTGTGTTTCTCCATATCAAGTCAGAGTAGAACACGGGTGTTTGTCTTTTGTTTCCTAGTGAAATTTATTTCACTAACTTTTTTTTATAATATGGCAAAGCTTATATTATTTTTCTCATATTTTTCTTTCTGTTTCAAATATCCATTAAGCCTCCTTTCACATGCCTCAAAACATGCTTTCAATCTTGCCTAAGTATAAATTCTCTGTGACATTAAATATAATCTCCTATAACCAACTAGTAAAAAAGAAAATTCACTGTTTTGTTAATCATTTTTAATTCTACTAGTGAAAAAGGCAATATATATCAGATCAGATGATATAAAAATTTATTTCACTAGTAATCCATTTCACTGAATAAATGAAGTCAAATGCAAATGAATGCGATGAATAATACTACATATGAAAGTGTTTGCAAGTGAAATGTGGACATAAGGGTTTAGGTGGATTAATGTGGGCTGAAATACACTTCACATCAACACTGAAGTAGGGACATAATAGCTACTGAATAAATGGTTGCTGAATTAATAAATCAGTTAAATAATTAAGCAATGCTGTTATCACAATAGCTTGATGCATTCATTTCAACTATAGGATTGTCCTTCATAAAGAAATTCAATATATATTAATACTATTTATTTACATGGTTTCTTCTCCAAGTAACCTGTGGGATCCCTGAGTGCAGGGACTGTGTCTTATTTATTTTTATATCACCAGTGCCCAGTAGAGTGCCTGGTGTTATTAGATACTTGGTAATTTTTCTAATTGACTTGAAATAAAATATTCGTATCAGCTAGACAAAATAGCCTCTTCCATTTAAGAAGTTTAGAAAAATTCCTAGCTCCAATGGACATGAGCTTTTAAAGATGGGATTTACTGGGAAAACTGCTTAGATATGCTAGCTTCATGAAACTCCCCATTCTCAGAAAATTACACTTATCAGAACACAAGTCACATCTGTCTTCTGCACATATGCCTGGTCTTATGCCTATTAGATCTGGTCAAATTCTCTATAATTTTACAAGTAGTATTTTTATCCTCCTTAAAAATTCTCACTCAGTTCCTTACCTGTTCTTGCCTTGTTTCCACTGCAAATATGACATTGGCATCGCATCTCTGAGGACCATCATCCAGCGTCTGGAAACTCTTGCTATCTCATCTGTACTCCTGTCCCAGAATATCTATCTAACCCAGGGTCCTAATATTAACTGTATGTGCTCAACCAGCACCAACGTGACTCTCAGTCTTCATTCGAAAGAGTGGTTTAAGAAATTCTCCAGCAGCTCTCTGCTACCCCAGTTTACGGTATCTTCAGGGGCCTTGGCAGTAAAATTAGTAGTAAAAATAGCTAACATGCATTGAGCACTTGTACCTCTATTATAATATGTACAGAAATGTATTCTTTCCTGCCTGTTTATATGCCTATCTCTCCAACAAAAATCCATGTAAAATGCCTCAATCAATATTTGATAAATTATTCATTAAATTAATAAGTACTTTGATCAAATACTACACCAATCAATGGATTAAGAAAGCTGTATGCACTTGGCGGAGCTGCTCACCTGGACAAAACTGCCTTGTTTTCTATACCCTGTTCCCCAGCACCGGGGCAGTGAACCTCTTGCCTTTTCTTTTTCTAGATTTCAGGCAACTCCCTCCCTCTGTTCTGACATATTTAATGAACTGACAAACTTGCTATAGTAGGCATCCCACTGACATTGGAGAAAGCACCTATTTTCCCTGGAAACAATTTTATAACTCTGTTTGAGGGATTTCTTCTGTTTTGGTTTTTTTTTTTGATAGTAACATCACAAAGGACTTTTGCCTTTGGCATGACCACCAAAACAAGCTGAATAAGCTACCGCACTGTTGGTGTTTTTAATCCACTAGAGCGCTGAGGAGACAAAGGACCCTAGTTGAACTCAACTCCAAAATATAACAAGCCCTTCATAGGAGAGAAGAGACACATGCCTGCTCTCATTTCTGGTGGAGTGGAAGGAGAAGAAATCTCTCGTTAACAGATAACATATACACACTACTATAGTACTATAAAATAGATAACTAATAAGGACCTACTGTATAGCACAGGGAACTCTACTCAATACTCTGTAATGACCTATATAGGAAAAGAATCTAAAAAAGAGTGGATATATGTATAACTGATTCACTTTGCTATACGGTAGAAACTAACACAATATTGTAAATCAACTATATTCCAATAAAAATTCTTAATAAAAGGATATAAGGAGGAAGAAACAAGCCAAAACTTTAATGAACTTTTAATGACCATGGGCAGGCTGGCCTGGCAGATACAATTCCAAGAAGACCCAGTCAGAGAGCAAATCTGCACTCACCCAAAGACTCTTTCCCACAGGTCTCCACGTGTACTACATTGAAAGGCTGACAGCAGGGCTGAGGATCCTCCTGAGAGATCTTCCAGTGTGTGGGCCACTGAAACTAAGGCAGGCACCCTCAGAAGGCTGGAGGTAAGAGGTGCAGAGAGAAATCCTTCCAAGGCAGCTTGCAGCAACCCCTGCAAACTAAAGGCAGAGTGGGAGGGCAGAGAGATTATCTATAATGCAAAAAGAGCTGGCAGCTGCACTATAAACTAGAGACAAAATCCCCATGGTTCAGAAAGATAGTGACTTTACTCTAAAACACAAAGATATCTCTGGATTCATGCCAGTATGCAGATGTTAGAATTATCAAAGAGGGATTATAAAATAATTACAAAAAAAATACTAAAACATCTAGTGGGAAAGAGGGACCACATGTGTGAAGAGATGAGGAATTTTATTGGAGGAATGTAAACTCTGAAGAAAAACTAATAGAATGGATAGAAATGTAAAATGTTATTGGAAATGGAGAATTCATGGCTTAACAATTGGGTACAGAGGAAAAGATCAGTTCACTGGAGGCTGGGAGAACAGAAAATATCTACACTGAAATATAAAGAGAAAAATAAAAAAGGACATTCACTCTCTGTAATGCTCTCTGTAAAATGCTTTAAAAAAAAAAAAGACAGAAAGGAAATAATAGATGAAACCCTGGATCTACAGGAAGGAATGATGAGCATGAGAAACATAAATACCTTTCTTAAGCTATATATACCCTTATATCTTTAAAACCTTTTCACTGTCTAAAAGAAAAATAATAATATATTTGGTATTTATAACATATGCAAAATAAAATATAATGTAATTAGAGCACAAAAACTGAGATTATAGTGTTTAAGATTCATGAAAAAGTATACAATTATTTGAAGGTAGACTGTGATAAATTAAAGATACTTATTTATATTATAGAGTAATTACTAAGCACACACACACACACACACACACACACACACACACACACAGAGGTATACACAAAAAGCTAAAAGAGGGTAAAATTCAATATGAAAAATATTTGATTCACCAAAAGAAAGGTAAGAAAGGAGGAACAAATTAAATAATGGATAAGTAGAAAAAAATAGCAGTTTTATATATTTAAACACTACAATATCAATATTTGTTAGACTAGATGAAAAAGTAAAGCCCAATAAATGCTATTTACAAGAAACACATGATACTTATAAAGACAGACTAAACAGTTGAAAGTAAAGGTGTAGAAAAAGCTGTACATGCAAACACTAAACATAATAAATCCGGTATGGCTTTATTGCTATTAGTCAAAGAAGACTTAAAGACAAAGAAAAGATAAGCAAAGATAAAGATAAAGAGGAGTATTCCAAAATGATAAAAGAACTAACCCATCAAGAAGACATAACAATTCTAAAGGCCCATGCACTTAATAGAACATTTGAACAACACTAAACACCAACTTGAACTAAATGATGCTTATAGAACATTACACTCAATACACATTATTTTTAGGTGCACATGTAATATTGATACTAGATCATATGCTGGGCCATAAAATAAAGCTCAAATATAAAAGCTCAAATATAAAAAGGTTGAAATTATACAGAGTATATTCTTCAGCCACAGTAACATTAAGTTAGAAATAAATAACAAGTCATCTTGATTTGGAAAATCTCCAAAATATTTTAAAATTAAGCCATATACATTAAACAATCTATGTATCAAAGAAACATAAAATTAGAAAATTCTTTGAACTAACACACAATACTTGAACTAAAAGAATGGAAGCAAAACATATAAAATATGTCAGATTCAGTTAAAGTAGTGCTTAGAGGGCAATTTATAGCTTTATAAAATAGTCATTAAAGAAAAGAAAAATGTGTGAGGTCAGCAAAATAAGTTTCCAATTACGAATTTAGGAAAACAGGGGCAAATTAAGCCTAAGGTAGGTAGAAGAAAGGAAATAACAAAAACATGAAAAGAAAGTAATGAAATAGAAAACATATAAATAACAGAGGAAATTAACAAAAACAAAGGTTACTTTATTGAAAAGGCTAATATAATTAACTAATCTCTAGACTGACCAAGAAAAATAGTACAGGCAACACAAACTGTCGATCTCAAGAAATCAAGGATTACTGCTACAGATTCTAGTAGATACATTTGACATCTTAGATATCATTTGACATCTTAGATAAAATATACAAATTCCTTTAAAGATACAAATTATCACACCTAATACAAATTTTTTTTTAACTTAAAGAAACCTATAACTGCTAAAGGGATTAAATGTATAATTAAAAACTTTCCCACAATGCACACTCTAGGCCCAGAAGTATTCACTGATAAATTTTATCACATATTTAAGAAAGAAATAATACAAATCCTACTTAAACTCCTCCACAAAAAAAGAATAGAAAGGAATACTTCCCAATTCATTTTAGAACATTAGTATTACTCTGATACCAAAAGTCACCAGAAGAAGAACTACAGACTAATTCCTCATAAATAAATGCAAAATTCTAACAAAATATTAGCACATCAAATCCAGCAACAAATAAAAAGAACAATACTTCATGATCAAGTGAGGTATATCACATGAATGCAAGACTGGTCTAACAATGAAAATTCAATCAGTATAAATTACTACTTTATACAGAATAAAAGAGAATATAGAATTATCTTAGTAGATAACAGATAGATGATAAGATTATCTTAATAGATGCAGAAAAATATATGACAAAATTCAACACTCAGCTCTGATAAAAACTTTTAACAAACTAGGAAGAGAATGGAACTTCAATCAGACACATGTTATCTATAAAAAGCCTTACAGCTAACGTCATATTCAATGCAATGGTGAAGCAGTAAATAGTTTTCCTCTAAAATTGAGACAAGATAAGGATTCTCCATTCTTGTCCATGAAAAATAAATTAATGGAAGGAAAATCTATGACATGGGAAGAAGTTAAACTCACTATTCACTGATGACATTATTATATGTGTAGAGAAATCAGTGTAACTACTAAAGTATGACTAATTGAATTGTACTTTTTTTTTTTTTTTTTTTTTTTTTTTTTGCGGTACGCGGGCCTCTCACTGTTGTGGCCTCTCCCGTTGCGGAGCACAGGCTCCGGACACGCAGGCTCAGCGGCCATGGCTCACGGGCCCAGCCGCTCCGCGGCATGTGGGATCCTCCCGGACCGGGGCACAAACCCGTGTCCCCTGCATCGGCAGGCGGACTCTCAACCACTGCGCCACCAGGGAAGCCCCTGAATTGTACTTTTACATGCTAACAACAAACAAATGGAAATGAAGTTTTTAAAATACTACTTATTATAGTATCAAAACCCTCAAGTGTCTAAGAATAAATCTAATGAAATATGTATAATAGTTCTACATTAAAAACTGTAAAACAAAACCCACATATGTTTGGTCAGTTGATTTTCAACCAAGATGCCAAATAAATTCAATGGGAAAAAAATCTTCTTTTTTCCGGCTTCATTGAAATATAATTGACAAATAAAATTGTAAGATGTTTAAAGTGTACAATGTGATGATTTAGTATATGTATACATTATGAAAGGATTCCCCCATTTAGTTAATTAATACATCCATTACCTTGCATATTTACCTTTTTTTTTCTTGTTGAGAACATTTAAGTTCTGCTCTCTTAGTAAATTTCAATTATACAATAGAGTGTTAACAACTACAGTCACCATGTGATACACTGGATACTCAGACCTTATTCATCTAATAACTGAAAGATCTGTAAGCTTTTATCAACCTCCCCCATCATCCCCACTCTCCAACTCATGACAACTACTTTTCTACTTTCTACTTCTATGAGTGTGGCTATAAAAATTTTTTTCAGTTTCCACATATAAGTGAAACCATGCAGTATTTTACCTTCTAACAAATGGTGCTAGAACAACAGGATTATCTATAGAACAAGAAAATGAATCTCAACCTCTACTTCATTCCAAACATAAAAATTCGAAATGGATCATTACTGGCAGCTGACTGAGAACTGGTGCAAACCAGGGGAATCCAACTGTTGAACTCAAAGAAAACAAGACTCCCACTTCTGACCAACATAAAGAGGGGTTGGATTTACCCTCCTAACTGAATCAACCAAAAAACAATCAAAATATAGGACATAACAATTCTGAACACATTAAGCATGAGGCAGTGAAGAATAGTGATCCCTGAGGGAAGGGAACGGAAGCAGGTGAGGCGTAGGGTTTCCCCACATAGGGTCTTGGAAGAGTTTCCAGGGTGCAACACAAAGTGGGGTACATCTTTAGAACCATACAGACTCCCTGAGCTGAGGAGACCAAGGAGGCTACAGTTCACAGGATGGACTACAGGAATGTAGGAATTGTAGGAAGTGATGAAAGTTATAACACATCTACCACAACTCGGTTTTTCCCTCATTCAACAGATCCTGTTGACGTTCTTTCCTCCATAAGAGTTGTTGACCAAACCTTTGGTATTTATTACTCTTCCTTGAAATTTTAGTAAGGCTCAAACTTGGTTGGCTAAAGATGGTCGATGTGGGTAATTTAGTGTAAATCACTTTTACTTTAGGATAGTAAATGAGTAAAAGTGCATTAGTCATCACAAATACTTGTGCTAGTTCATGTTCAAGTATTGGGCCTTCCCTGCATCACAGCAGAGGCCCTTCACCATGCTGTATCCTCAACCACTGAGTAAGCAGTTACATGGTATTAACAGCTGCTTTTTTTTCACCCTTGAACTGACTGAATTTTAGCAAGGGATAAAATAATTTTTACTGACAAAAATGTAGAAGGTTTACATAGTCCCTTACAACTTGGGCTGGAAACTTTAAAAGGAATATGATAAACACCCACCCACTCCTTCCAAGCTACTTGTAGATTAAACAATGTCACATCTGTTTGTGAGTTAAAAGACTTACTCTATGGCTTTTGCATTTTATCTTCATGTTTCCTACTCTTATAAAAAATGTACACATGACCACAGCTAAATTGTATGTTCATCGAGATTATTACATCCATACCATTATATCTTTTTATAACACAAACACTATATTGTTTACATAATCTCCTTAGATCATATGTGATAAGCATTCACTGTATATGATATGAGAAATTACTGCTTTTTACAACACATTAATGACTCATAGAAACCATGACTTCAACTATGCAAAGTATACTTTTATCTAGTGGACATTTTATGATCCAATGGAGAATAGAGACCACTAGGTTCACCCTCCTCAAACATATTCCATTAGTTTTAAAGGCATTGTTAAGGGATCTGTGATTCAAGAATTAGGAAACACCCCAAAACTAGAAGACAAGGTGAAGTGCAACAGATAACGGAATTTATCAAGTGCAGGTCAGAGTTTAGCTACAAGGATGTGGAGCCATCAGGAGAGGCTTAGGGAGCTGAATCTCGGACAAAGTGTTCAAGAAGAGACCACTGGTCATGCTGGGGTCTGAGCTACAAGATGGGGGTTTCAGTGGGACTCTTAATACCTCCCAATGCGAGAGTAGTCTAAAGATTAGTCTTGTTTTCTTCAAACTATATTTCTCTGAAACTTGTGCCTACCCTCCTTCACAAAGCAGGGCTTCCAACAGACCTTTGTGTTTAAGCCTACAGTGTCTGAAAGGGATTTTGGTTTACAGCCTCCAGTTGCATCTCCAGGACATGAGTGTGGGCTTATTTTAGTCCTTTGAAGCTTTGAAACAAGGCACACTCTTCTCCTTCTGCTGATAGCATATTTGGCCATAGTTTTTTCTCAAAATAAGCTATTGCATCCATACGAAAATCTGTTGATGTGGGTAATGCCTCTCTTGATGAAGTATATAGCAAGTCTCTTCCTCAGCAGCTAGTAGGCACCACCACATAATTTGATGATATATAGAAAAGACAACTGGCTTTGAGCTTGTGAATCATTCTATTTTTCCAGAAAAAAAATTTCATCATCAGCTCTTTCATCTCTACCTTATCAAAGTCTTATCCTCTCTTGAGATAGTATCAGGTCAATAGGCATTCCATATTGATGCTGATCTTTCTAACCACAGTGAATATTTTTAAATGAATACTTTTTTTATTTCACCTGTAACCATTCCTTATCTTTTTTCTTGAGATAAGGAATTATTGACTGCATAGATAAATACATCACTTGTTCAATGATTTTTTTTTGTTTGTCCTTCTGAATTTTTCCTATACTCAAATAACTTTGCACTTCCAATGAGCTCATTTTTGTTTCCATTGCCATCATAATGCCTCTTCTTAAAACTCTCCTTGCTTTTGTACCTGTTGACCATAACAGAATTAATAATGGCCAACATCTCAACATGAAAGGCAAACCTGAAAAAAATCATAGTACTTGTTATGGTCTAAATGTCTGTGTCTCCCCCAAATTCATATGTTGGAATTCTCATGTGCAAGGTGAAGGTGTTAGTAGATGGGGCCTTTGGGGGTGATTAGGTCATGAAGGTGGAGCCCTCATGAATGGGATTAGTGCCTTTATAGAAAAGGTTCCAGAGAGATCGCATGCCCCTTAACCATGTGAGGACACAGCAAGAAGTCAGCAGTCTGCAACCAGAAAGATGGCCTTCACCAGAAACCTACCATGTTAGCACCTTGATGTTGGCCTTCCAGCCTCCCAAACTGTGCAAAATAAATTTCTGTTGTCCTGTTGTAAGCTACCCAATTTGTGATATACCCAGGCTATATATTGTTATAGCCACCCAAATTGACTAAGACAGTAATCTAGCCAAAATGTGGTGACAGGGACTAAAATGTTCATACTTCCCTGCTCATGCCAACTGTCAGGGTAGGCAGACCTGAGTCACTATTCTTTTGGACCATAAGTTGAAAGATGCTATACATAAAGCACAAAACTGTAGGTAAGTTGCTTTCTTTCTGTTCCGTCCATCAGTCTGTGAGTTAGATGAGTGCAGAATCTATGTTCAGTGTCTCCAGTACATCCCATCACAATTGTTTCATAATAATAACACCCAGGGTGTATTTTCTGAATTCAAGAAAACAAATTCATAAAAATCTCTGATTTCAGAGGAAACAGAAAATTCCTTTAGAACCACATTCATCTACTTGAGATTGAACAGCAAGATTATCTGGGAAGATTTGTTCAAGGTCACATACCCACCTTCTCCACACTGAATATGTATCATTAAAGAAAGTTTCCAGAAGATTCTTATATGTGAGTCTGACTTAGAAATCATAGTAATAAAAGATTCAGTTTGATTTTTTTGGTTAATTTTAATGTGCTACAATCACAAAGGCAATGAAGAAATAAATATATGCATACACTTACTTGCATACTATACATGTATACATATACATGCATATTTATAGATAGATAAATATGTATGTACATATTTATATTTGTATATATTTATAGATTGATAAATAAATAGGTAGATGACATATAAATAGTACTGAGACATTTTATCTGGCCTTAAACCCAAGAGTTAGAAATGTGAAATACAAAAGAAATAATATCAAAAATTTTTGAATGTGTACAAAAATGATTTAATCATAATAGAGAAAACAGAAAGAACAGGCATTTTTCAAAGTATCACATGAGCTGCTGTGCCAGTTAATGTGTTAATCTGGTTTTCTTATAAATGGAGATACTTATGTGTTGTCCTTTGATATTTTTAAATGAATATAAGTCAGGTGAGTTACTAAATTTTTCAAGAAAAAGTTTTAGGTATAAAACATGTTTTCATCTCATCAAAACATTAGATTCCACATATAAGTGGTATCCTATGATATTTGTCTTTCTCTGTCTGACTTACTTCACTTAGTATCATAATCTCTAGGTTCAATAAACTTATTTACAAAACAGAAAGAGACTCACAGACACAGAAAACAAACTTATGGTTACCAAAAGGGAAACTGGGGAGAGGGATAAGTTAGGAATTTGGGAGTGACATATACACAGTACTATATATAATAAATAGATAGGCAACAAGGATCTACTATATAGCACAGGGAACTCTACTCAGTATTTTGTAATAACCTATAATGGAAAAGAATCTGAAAAAGAATATATATATATATACACACACACACACACACACACATATATAACAGAATCACTCTGCTGTACACCTGAAACTAACACGACATTGTTAATCAACTATACTTCAATAAAAAATAAAGTAAAAAAATATAACAGTTTCAGCAGATCAGAAATTCAGGAATAGCTTAGCTAGACAGCTATGGCTCAAGCTTCCTCACGGCCTGCAGTCACAACTAAGTTGGGTAGGGAGGTATTGAAGAAGAACCCCTTTCAAATTCACTCATGTCATTGTTACAGGCCTTGGGCCCTCACCAGGTGGGTCTTTCCATAGGGCTACCTCATGACTTCAGGTGACTTTCCCCCAGCTCTGAGTGATTCCAGTGAGAATGAGAGAGTTCAAGCACCCGCAAGATGAAAGCCACAATCTTTTAAACCCAATCTTGGAAGTGACAGCCCCTCACTTCTGCTGTATTCTATTCACTGGAAGCAAGTCACTAAATCAAGCCTACACTAATTGCCTGGGTATCACACAGAAGGATTATATGAAGATCATTAGATGCCATCTCAGAAGCTTTCTACATCAACCTGAAAAAGAACGTTGCAAGCAATTTTGTTATTATACTAATTCACAGCTCTGATCATCCCAGCAATTACACTAGGTAGAGTGGTAAAAAGGATAATCAAAATCCCCATCAGAGATGCAGACATTGAGTTCTACAAGTCAGGATGGAAAAATTTCCACAATCTCTGACCATTTAATAGGATTTTGGTATAGAAGCTGCCCTCTGACTGCCATCTCAAAATTTCACTGAGAAAAATGTTTTTCCCACGCAATATCTCACACGCCCCTTGGAATTGTGGGAGATGTCTAGTAGGCTCCAAGGTGTGGTTGAAAGAATTAGAGCCCAGGACTCAGAAGGACTGTACTCTGGTTCCAGGTCTGATAATAAATTTTCTAGGTATCAGCACCTCTATGTATAAATGTAATGCTTTTAAGAGTTCCTTATGTCCTGCCAGTATTCAATAAATAACACTTGGAAGAAAAACTAAGTAATATTACTTTCATGAGTCATTACCATTGTTTTTCTGCATATATAAGGTAAAAAAAAGTATCATTTGGACTGCTTAAAATTTTAATGCAGCTAAAATCTCAGAGCCTAGACTTAAAACACCAAGCCTAGGTTTAAATATCAAGAAACTAGTAAAATACTATTTTGTGTGTCCATGAAAAAAAGGGTACTATTGCTGTAATTAGTCTTTCTTACTCTTTTTTAAATTGTAATTAACTCTTGATTGTGGGGTGTGTATATATGTGTGTGCTTAATAAATGTTTTATTTGGGGATAATTTTGGATTTACAGAAACGTTGCAAAGACAGTACAGAGAGTTTCCATATACCCTTAACATAGTTTTCCCTAAGGTTATCATCTTACATAAGAATAATACATTTGTCAAAACTAAGAATAACATTGGTACATTACTTTTGACTCAACTTCAGATTTCATTCAGGTTCTACCAGTTTTTCCATGAATGTCCTTTTTCTGTTCCAGGATCCGATCCAGAATGTCACAATGCATTGTCATCTGGTCTCCTAGTCTCCTCCAATCTGTCCTCCTTTGTTTTTCATGACCGTAGCAATTTTGAGGAGTAGTGGTTATTCTGTAGAATATCCTTCAATTTAGGCTGTGTGATGTTTTTCTCATGATTAGGCTAAGAATACAAGATGAGCCGACTTCTCATCACATCATACCAAGGGGTACATGATATCAGCATGAATTACTACTGATGGTGTTAACCTTTATGATTTGCTTAAAGTGGTGTCTGCTAGATTTCTGCACTGTAAAGTCTCTTTTTTTTTTCCTTTCCTATACTCTATCGATAAGATGCAAGTCACTATACCCAGCCCACACTCAAGTGCATCCAGGGCACATTTTATTATGAACATTTTACCCAGTGGCAAAATTCATTTTGGAAATTTCAATATAAATATGACTTCTCTTTAAATTTAAATCTCTATGACTCTTCATAAAAATTTATTTCCCAATAAATGCCTCTTTACTCCATACTTCTCTCTCTTTAGGCCCACCTCGGGAAACATTTTAAACATGAGAGAGAAGTAAAAACATTTAATCATCATTAAAGGACAAAGCAGAATAGAAACTACTGTCAAAATTGCATTAAATGACATTAGTCGTTCATCCTCAAGTCAGTATGTGATGGTTCTGATTATGTTATATGTAAGGAAACAAACAAAAACAAAAAAACACTGAATTTTGTAGAACTGCAAAAATCCAATATCTATAGTTTATGGCATAGCACTTTACAATATTCTGATTTTTTTACTGACAGTTATTTAGACTAAAGATTTGAAAGCCAAACTTTACAGAGTTATCTGTCCTTGCTAGGGTTCTAGCTCAAAGATCTCTCGGGTTTTAATCTTCCTAATTAGACTGCATGAACCCTGTCCACAGCTCTGAAGGTGATCTTTATACAACTCGAAGGGCTGCAAAGTAGTTGTATTCCCAACAGAGCCTCCTCTTCCCCGAAAATTTAAAATAACAACATTCCTCTTCATTTCCTTCATTATTTAAGAAGTCTGGGTGTGATTCTCCAAGTAATGATTTGTGTTGCAGAATTTCGAGACTGGCAGAAAAACATCTCTCAAAGAAGAGGTCCTACAGCTGTGAAACGTTCTCTTGCTGACACAGTTTCAGTCTGGAGACATTCAGAGTATGAAGTAAGACTTCACTTTTATTGGCTATGTGTGGGTTGTCTGGTTTCTTGGCAAGCATGTTTTGCATGTTGAATATTTCCCATGAATACTTTCTTTTTGTTTTGTGTTTGGGCTCCATTGGTTCTAGTAGGTAACCAATAAATTAAGCAAAACAAATTAAATATCCCTTTTTTCATGCTTTGGTTATACACATTTCAGAGGAAAGTGTTTGGGACCTAAAATTTCTATTTAATTGATTAAATTTTAGATTTTTGTTTTGCTTGTTATAAACCCTCAACAAGTTTGTAATTTCCTTTGAGGGTAGGGATTAGCTCTGTTTATTTTTTTCTGCAGGGCCCCATACAGAGCTGAGCAGAACACATGGCTTCAAAGGAAAAAGGACAAAACAAAAACAAAAACAAAAAAACCTACAAAAGTGACCCTTTACTTTAGATTTTACTCACTCTTGAAAATTTTATAAAATGTTTGTTAACAAATTAATACTGTACTATTAAATCAGGAGATGGCTTAAATACATAGTGACCAAAAGATACACCAGTGTTTTAGTAATATTTTTATACTACTCTTATGTTAAATAGCAGTGGTTCTGATTTATTTGTACTGTAGTCTTCTGCATATTTACTTTTCACTTCTCTACTGAATTCCTCACATTGACTTTTAAGAAAAATCTAAAACTCTTTGTTCTTTCTATTCCTTCAGCTGTCCGTTGTGTAATGCCTAGAAACCAGGCTGATAAGATGAATGATAACAGCTCATATATATTCATATGCAATCTTATTTCACACATTATCTCATTGCATCTTCTTTTCTATTCTACTACCCAGGCTCAGATCCTCATCACCATTGCAGTAACCACCTACTATAGCCAGTCCCCCTTCCTTTTTTCATTGTTCAAATTGTTACTATATTTATCCTTATAAATCATATCCTGATCTTATCTCTTTCTTACTAAAATAAATCCAATAGTTTTCTATGTCCTATAAAATGAAGTAAAAAAAAAAAAAAAGGCTCCTAACAAATATTTCAAGAAAAATATAACACAGAACAAACCAAGTGCTCATGGAAAAGAACATACAAGATGAAACTAGAAAGATTAGATACATAGAGAGCTAACAGAATAGATATGAAGGTTATTTCTCTATAATTTAAGGAGCTTTATTCCCTGTTTGGCAATGAGGAGTAACTGCAAAACTTTTAGTAAGAAAGTAATATACTATTTGTATTTTAGGGGCAGCATTCAGACTATAGTGCACATAAAAGGGACTGATGGAAAATTTGGACAGAAGCCTATCTCAGTTAAGTCCAAGTGAGAGATAAAAAGGAGGTAGAGAAAAGGAGGTGTAATCAAGGGAAGAGTTGAAGGTACTTGATGACTGATTAGAGAATAGGATGAGGAAACTGACAGGACAGAGAAAGACTTGAGGTTTCTAGTTTGGATGGTTTTTATCAATAACAAATACAGGAGATATTAGTGGAAGAATAGATTTGGTTGCAGGTGGAAGAGCTGGGTGGTTAGTGATGCAAATGTGATATGAAGAGCATGCTGAGCTTAGTTTTGTATATACTGAGGTTGAAGATCTTGTGGAACACCCCAGAAGGCATTCAATATGAAAGAATTTAGGCAAGAGCCTGTGTGTAACTTTCCTTTTATTTCCTGTAGTGTTCAGCACAGAGCCTTTAGTTTCAATAAACACTTACTTGAATGAGTAATTATGATTGAGGGAATGCATAAGTGAATGATTGCATTCAGGTTCCCAAATAGCAGAGAGGTGTTCATAATTTTCCTTTACACCATCCTCTAGGTTGGCTCATGAGCACCTCAAGTAGAGAAAGGCCCTAGCAGAGCTCTTTGAAGGAGGAGATCCTGTACTACCAATGTTATCAAGTACCAGTGGGTCATGCCCCATTTACCTGGTCCATAGAAAGAACGAGCAAAAATGAAGTGTCCACCGATCAACCTCCAAATGTTCATCTGTGCACAAAAATATGCTAGCAAAGGCAAGAAAGGGTTTTCTGTAAGCTGTCCCTAACGTTCCATTTGCTTGGAACTCTAGCTTTACTTTGTTTCTTCTTTACTCCCACTTCCCCTTTTTAAAAAATTTCTTTTGTTTCCTAGGAAATTTTCTCTTCCTTCTGCCTTTGTTCTCCTGCTTATTAACTTTACTTATTCTTCCTCTGATCCTTCTCATAAATCTCATTTAACATATTTTAGAAATTGAGAAAAACTACAGAGAGATTGCAGAAAATTCAAAAGCTGGAGTAGAAAAACTCAAAAACAAATTAATTACATCTCAATGGAAAAAGGGACTTTTAATGGAGCTTATGGTTAGAAGACATTCAAGTAAAATATGTTGTAACATTAGTATTATCAAAAATCCAGAAACTGTAAAAATTAAAACCAGATAAGTAAAATAGTGTTAGTAAGAGTTTATTACGCATGTAAGAACAGTTCACAAACTGGTAACGTTCAAACCAACAGTGGAATGACGGTCAGAGACATGACACTGCAGGATGGCTTATAAAGTGAAAATAAGGACATTGTTTAACCCTTACAGTGATTCGTTATTACAATGAGGCTTTCCAGATGGTAGAGGATTGGTTAAAAGTGCAGATCTTATATCATTTTAGAAAGATGAGTTAGGTTTCTTTTATGATTATGAGATGAATACGTATCCAAGAAATAAAAAAAGTGAAGTTTTGCTTATGTTCATGAAGTAAGCTAGATTTAGTTTTGTTTATGTGGCTTAAACGATTTTACCTTCTTGGGGGATTTTCGAGCCTGGTCTCCATTTTATTTTATTTTATCAACTCCTTCCTTTTGGTCACTCTCTCTTAAAGCTGACTATATGACCAACTAGTATAGTGTTACTCTCAGATACCACTATCGACATAGTCATTGAGACAAATGGTCATGTAGCCACTGTTACCAACAGATATATCATCATCACAGATACATGTGGTTGGTTCAGTGAGTCCTTTGACTTGTCTAATCCTGATGAATACCATTTGAGATGTGAATGGCTGCTGAAAGGCATTTAAAAGCCTTGAGAGGATACAATGCACTAAGGAGGTTGTTAATACGATGACTATGAGGAGGATAATAGCCAAGGATTTAAAATAACCCAGAGCACATTCCCAGGAGCCAAGATTTAAATAAATCAAATAAGTTATAATCATATTAAGGTTTCACATTTCTAAGTTAACCTACATTTGGGGGATAACATGCAATTGGGTTTCCATTTTTTTCTGAGTTATTTACATAGCACAACATGTATTAGCAATCACATATCCTCATAATTACTTAGGGAAGGATGACATGAGGATGTTTTATTTCAGGAGGTGGTGTTGCAGGTGGGCTTCCACCTAAATTAGGCTTCTATATGATTTGAGCCATCAGGTAATTTACTAAGAAGAATTTCTATGGAAACCAAAGGAAAACAAAGGTTAATAGTTGGAGCAAAATATAAACTCAGTGTCTGAGTTTGGAGAGGTGCCAATTGAGAAAAATGTCTGGATTTGAGTTCAAAGCATTTTAGATGGTGAAATGCGGTGGCAGTTTCAATCTGAAGGAGCTTCTAGATTTGCAGTTTGACTGTCTTTGATGGTGTCATTGGATGTTCTGGTGAACTCTCTTGAGTGTCCCATACAGCAGCAAGCATGAAGGGGCTGTCCATACATGATCTGTTATGATGATTTCTCTGAAGTTGACAGGTAGATAACAATACCTCAAAGACAATTAATAGGACTGGAATCTGATAACAGGTATACTATAGTTTTCTATTAAAACAATTTTTGTCTATATTTATATATTTTTGTTTACATTTTGTAAAGGTATTTTTATCAAAGATAATTACAGTGAGACTAATTTGTTTATAAAATAAGTCTGGCTGCATTAAATACGGCCTGGTTATTTACATGAATGTAGCGATAACAGTGATCACCTGTATATTCTCGAATATAATACTCCAATCAAAGCTTTGGTAGTATCCAAGGATGTTTGTTAACTCCACAAAGCTAACCTTCAGTATTTAAAATTCTCAAGTAATAATAAATCTCAGATGAGAACTTTAAAAGTCTCTTTAGGCAGAGGAGCCAAGTTAAGGACTTGCCCAATTGTGTCCTGTTATAGGGAGAACAGATTATTTATGAACTTATGTAAATACCTATATTGTCATGAAAATAAGAATATTTAATAATTGTTTCTGAATTCTAGAGGAAACAGGGAGAAAAAGATAAATGTTTCAATCTTTATTTGTATAGGTATATTTTACCAAATTGCTGTAAGTTATAGACAGCTTAAAAGAAAGGAGAAAAGGAGTTTCTTTAAATCTGGAAAACAAAACAAAGTACCAGCAATGTTTCAAACAAAGTCATAAAAATTATAAACATCTTTATCAGTTCATTCAGTTTTATGTAAATAATTCTTGTTTTTCTTGATCTGGGATTAACAGTTATATGAATCAATCAACTTTTCCATTAGAATTCTAAAAATTCTTACTGAATTCAGCATTTTGAGCTAAAGTTAATAGAAACCTGCATTTTAGAGTAATTGTCAGGGACTTTTCCATGAATCTGCTTGAAGGTGAAACATTTTTGCCTGTAGTTGATTGTAAACACTTTCAGAGGAGAATCAAGTGTAAAACAATAATTCTCTGTGAATGATAAAAAACTTAGAAATAGCCATGGTAAACCAGACAAGGGGCCAGTCATACCTACCACAATGCTCACAATAGTCAGCCTGCCAAAATAGAAGGACCCATGCCACCCACATAGGGAGTACCCTTAGAACACATAGCAATGGTGATCAGAGGGGTGTATGCTGCTGGGACACATAGGACATCTCCTAAGAGAGGCCACTTCTCCAAGATCAGGAAACATAACCAAACCTACCAGATACATAGAAATAAAAACACCAAATTAGGGAAAATGAGGTGACAGAAGAACATGTTCCAAAAAAAGGAACATGATAAAATGCCAGAAGAACTAAGTGAAAAGGAGATAGGCAATCTACCCAATAAAGAGTTCAAGGTAATGATTGTAAAGATGAACAAAAAACTCAAGAGAAGAATGGATGATTATAGTGAGAAGTTTATCAAATAGTGTGAAGATAAAAAGAAGCAGACAGAGCTGAAAAATAAAAAAACTGAAATACAAAATACAGTAGAAGGAATAAACAGTTGATGGAAGATAAAGAAGAACAGATTGGTGAGCTGGAAGACATAGTAATGGAAACTGAACAGAAAAAAAGAAAAGAAAAGAAATGAGGATAGTTTAGGGGACCTCTGAGACATCAAGCATACTAACATTTGCATTATAGGGATCCCAGAAGGAGAAGAGAGAGAGAAGGGGCAGAAAACATATTTGGAGAGATCAAGATTGAAAAATTCCCTGACTTGGGAAAGGAAATAGACATTACATAATGACTAAAAGATCAAGAAGAAGATATAACAGTTGTAACTAGGTATGCACCCAACACAGGAGCACCTAAATACACAAAGCAAATATTAACAGACATAAAGGGAGAAATTGACAGTAACACAATAACAATAGGGGACTTTAACACCAGTCTTACATCAATGGACACATCATCCAGACAGAAAATCTATAAGGACATACCTTAAATGATACATTCGACCAAATGGACTTAATAGATATAAATAGAACATTCCATCCAAAAGCAGCAGAATACACATTCTTTTTAAATGCATGGGGAACACTCTCCAGGATAGATCACATGCTGGCCACAAAACAAGTCTCATAAATTTAATAAAACTGAAATAATATCAAATAACTTTTCCAACCACAACATTATGAAATAAGAAATCAGAAAAAAAAATGCATAAAACAGAAACATGTGGAGGCTAAACAATATGTTACTGAACAACCAATGGATCACTGAATAAATAAAAGAAGAAATAAAAATATACCTGGAGACAAATGAAAACAAAAAGAAATCATAATGGTCAGAAAAGAAAGAAATGAAGTAGAGACAAAAAAAATAGAAAAGATCAATGAAACTATGATCTAGTTCTTTGGAAAGATAAACAAAATTAATGCACCTTTAGCCAGACTTATCAAAGAGAGAGAGAGAGAGAGAGAACCCAAATCAATAAAATCAGAAATTAAAAAAGAGAAGTTAAAATCAATACCACAGAAATACAAAGAATCATAAGAGACTACTATGAACCACTATTTGCCAATAAAATCAACCGAGAAGAAATGGACAAATTTCTAGAAATGTACTAACTCCCCAGACTGAACCAGGAAGAAATAGAAAATACAAATAGATTAGCTACCAGTAATTAACTTGAATCAGTAATAAAACTAGAAAACAAAAACAAACAAAAACTTCCCAACAAACAAAAGTTCAGGACCAGATGGCTTCACGGGTGAATTCTACCTGACATTTAGAGAAGAGTTAACACCTATCCTTCTGAAACTCTTCCAAAAAATTGCAGAGGAAGTAACACTTCTGAACTTATTCTACAAGGCCAGCCTCACCCTGAAACCAAAACCAGACAAAAAATACAGGCCAATATCACTGATGAACATAGATGCAAAAATCCTCAACAAAATACTAGCAAACTGAATCCAACAATACATTAAAAGGATCATACACCATAATCAAGTGGGATTTATCCCAGGGATACAAGGATTCTTCAATATATGCAAATCAATCAGTCTAATACACCACATCAACAAACTGAAGAACAAAAACCATGATTATCTCAACAGATGCAGAAAAAGCTTTTGACATAATTCAACACCCATTTACGATAGAAACTCTGCAGAAAGTGGGCATAGTGGGAACCTACCTCAACATAATAAAGGTCATACTTGACAAACCCACAGCTGACATCATACTCAATGATGAAAAGCTGAAAGCATTTCCTGTAAGATCAGGAAAAGCAAAGACATCCACTCTCACCACTTTTATTCAACATAGGTTTGGAAGTCCTAGCCACAGCAATTAGAAAAGAAAAAATAAAAGGCATCCAAATCAGAAGGGAAAAATAAATTTTCTTCATTTGCACATGACACAATCATATATATCTATATATCTACAATCATATCTATATCTATATATCTATATATAGATATAAATATTAATCCCCCAAACCAGAAATACTGAGTTCTCTCTTATGAACAGAAGGATGACTTGCTAAGAAGCTTCAACAAATAAAACACATCTATATATCTACAATCATATCTATATCTATATATAGATATAAATATTAATCCCCCAAACCAGAAATACTGAGTTCTCTCTTATGAACAGAAGGATGACTTGCTAAGAAGCTTCAACAAATAAAACTCAGATATGCACAATAAAGTCAGAAGTTCAAATCACACAAAAAAAGCAGTTTTTTTTTTAATCCAGTGGAAACTTATCCTAGGACGCTGAGATTGGTGAGAAAGCAGTGAGTGCAATGGGCTTTGCGGGTACCAGCACATGGTTGCACATAAGTCTCAGTGTCACTGAGGGAGGTCTCCTTTGGTTCCCATTTCTGACCCCAGAAACTATCAAAAATTCAGAAACAGTAGAAATTAAAACCAGATAAGTAAAATGGTATTAGTAGGAGTTTATTGTGCTCATAAGAACAGTTCATGAACTAGGAGTCTTCAGACTAAAACTGTAATTAAGTTCAGAGGCATGACATTGCAGGATGGCTTATAAAGTGAAAATGAGGAAGTTGTTTAGCCCTTACAATAATTGGCTATTACAATGGGGATTTGCAGATGGCAGAGGACTGGTTAAAAGTGATTTATCTTACAACATTTTAGGAAAATGAGTTAAGTTTCTTTTGTGATTATCAGAGGAAAACATTTATAAGAAATGGCCTAAGTTTCATTTATGTTCATGAAATAAGTTAGATTTAGTTTTGCTAACATGGCTTAAATGGTTTTGTCTTGAGGGATTTGCAAGCCTGGTCTCTGTTTTATTTTATTTTAACACTATTATGGAATCTAAGTGTTTTGTTAAGTTTCAAAATATTTCAACAATGCTGGTTTAAAATACTTTCTCCTAACAACTAGGAATCCCAGTCTTTAAAAAGGTCTTTTTCAAAGAGAAGAATGTTACTTCAGATTCAAACTCAAGCCTGAAAGAAGAAACAGAATGTAAATATTAAAGATTTCTAATAGGCCCAACATTCTAACATTGACAAAAGATGAATCATTGTCTTTTATTTCTGCTTGGGAAATAAGTATTATCTTCCCAAACAGGTCTCCACATAACTAAAATGGAAAAATACTTGAAGAACTTAGGAAAAAAAAAAGGAATCACTTGGTATGTAACTCTCATCAGTAAATATTTGTTGAATTAGATTTATCATCAGAGTATAAATGTGTATGGCTGCTTTGCTTAAATTCTATTAGGCAGATTCAGAATTAGTATAATTCTTTCTTGAGGTGATATAGCAAAGTGGAGAAGAACACACACTTGAAGGATAGAAGTCTTTGATTCAATGACTCCTCCAATTCTTATTAGCTGCATGATGAGAACTTGTTTAATCTAATTACACCTCAGTTTCTCTTCCTGAAAAATGAAGATTAAAGCACCTATCTCTTTGGATGAGGTCAAATATGCCTGTGAAACATTTAACACAGTAGTGGCTACGTAGTACTTGGTAACTTGCTATGTTCCCCAACAGTTCTTAATGGTATTCATATAAACAAAATAAAATGAAAATTTATCACAATATCAAACTACTGTTAAACAATAACAGAGGAGGTTCAAGCTTTCTTGACAAAGAATGAAGGATGCAGAATGATGTCGCCTTTTCTATTACTAACAAATCAAATTTGGTTTGCTTTATACATACTGAATTTCAGGGCTCTTTCTAGGGCACTTGGGGTCAGCATCATGTGCCTGAATTGTTCAGGTGAGTTTAAGTCAGGTAAGAAGATCCTTGCTCAGAGGCAGGGCAGGTCTAGTGATATCTAGGATGTAGAAAGCACCAAGTGGAATTAATTTTACAGATGCCATTGATGAGCATGGACAGCTAGAAAGTCCTTGCACAGGGGTGGGCAACATGAACCATTATTTTCAGTGAGTGACCTTTCTTGCAAAGGTGGACAACAGGTGTGATACTCATGGAAATGACAACAGAAGGATGACTCACTGCATTTCAATTTACATTACTTTTAGTGGGTAGGAATGTTCCCATTGAGGAGAGAGACAAAAGCCTCTATTATTTCTTTGGCAGCTCTTTTTGTTTGTTTTTGACCCTGCTTATCTCCCAAATTAGATAAAGTAACAGAAATAGAGGTAAGGTTCATAGAGAGACTAAGATAAGAGAAAAGCCTGTGAAAATTCTGCCAGAGTAGGTTGGGAGAACTGCCCTGACTGAAAGCAGTGTGATCCAGCTGTCACAAACTGAACAGAAGAAGAACCAGGACATATAACAGCTATTTTCTTTTAATTTCAGAAAGGTATGGCTACATATAGTTTTTTTCCTTTTCAACTTAAAGACTAGTAATGTAGGCGTTTTTCAAAATATTTGAGATTTTTCTATCACCTAGAAATTCTACTGAGACTTTCAGTCTCTTCCTAGGTAAATAAGACTTGAGACATTATTTTTCCCCTTTCAACTTGTTATCTTACTTTTATTAAAGAATCTTAAAGACTTTATTAGCTAAAAATAAGGAAGGATCTGAATGGTGACAGATAATGGTGAGTAATAAGGTGGCAATATACAGAAAGATTGTATTATTTTGGAAACAAGAGAATGAAACTGTACTGCATTGCTATGTGACAGAACAAGCCCAGATCAGGCTAACATCAGTAACTAAACAGCCGAGGGTCACTCTTTCCTTGACCAAAAGTAGAAATATATATTTTGTGCTTTTAATCAACTCACATAATTGAGTCTTACCAATTTCTTTGGAAATCTGTGACAAAAAGGAGCTCTTTCCCAGTTTTTGTAACCAAACATTTTAGGAGAAAGAAATACATTAGCTTCCCCGCCCATCCCCCCACCCAGCCAAGAGATCAAAGAAAGCATTGTTCAAGTACATACATACATACATACTTGGCTTAGTCATGACTGTTTAATTCTCCCTGATATGCATTCCCTCCCAGAAGCCTCGTAATCAGCTACAACTAAAATAATTTGAAATGGTTTTTTCTCATTGTCACCATTTGACCCTTGTTTCTGAACTCAGTCCAGCATTTTTCTTATCATTGCACGAAGCACCATAAATTATACTTCCAGGAACCCTTCACTGACCTGCTCGTAGAGACAGGTTAAGGTGAGTGAGTGTGGGGTTTTGGCACCAGCAACTTGCTGTCTTATGACTCACTATGCAGGAATTACAAAAGACAGCTTCTTTCCCTATGGTTTTAAGGGGAGCTCAAAGCCCATGTTAGATACCTTCCTGCTGCCTACAAGTGGAGAGATTCCCAAAATGCAGGGAAAAAACACATAGACTTACAAATAAAAGTTGGTCTCAAATTTCTAGAATATGGATTTTTCTTATTATTTGAGTAAATACTGCAATGCAGTTTCCCTCAAACTAGACATCACATAAAATATATTTCCAAAAGTTTTCTGAGAATAGAATTCAAGAAGAAAGTCATCCCAACGTAAAGCTACCAGCTCATGCTTTCTTCCAGTTTCTATGCTATATTCATCAAATATCCATTTCTAAGATAGCAATCCATGCCTACCTCCCAGGACACCAGGGTACATGAATATATGAAAAGACATAAAACATGATTTATAATGATAGATCATGTTAGCTGCATATACATTTAACTGATTTTAACTTGTGAAAATGCTTAAACAATTTTTGGAATTAATCACATGGTTTAAGGATTCTAAATCTGATAAATTCTACTCACAGTCCTGATAAATTTTTTGTCAGCTTTTAAGTCCCAGGTGAAAGAGAATATTGAGTGGAGTGAAACCTAACCTGGTCAATTCAGGAATAAGACAGCCAAATAAAGGAAAAGACTCTAATTAGAACATAGACAACTCCATCCTCTTTCATCCTTCAACTTTTGTTGACTGGTTTAATAGTTCACAGGGGAAAAGTCTGTGTTAAAATATACCACCCAAGACTGAAATAAATGTTCAACAAATGTCAGCCAATCACAGAGGGAAGACTGATACTAGAACTGGGTCATAACAGATAGTTCACAAGATCACTGCACTCCTCTCCATCCCAGGCAACCAGAAGGTGAATAAAGCAAAAATAAATATGCTTAGAAGTATTTTTGTGAATGAGGCTTGGAAGTGGAAGCTTTAGTTTTATCCCATTCCAATACCTATAACTTAATCACATGGCCACACTTAACTGCAAGGAAGGCTGCTTACACACACAAGGTGTGTGCCCAGCAAGTTGAAGAGAATATGAATTTTAGTGAATATATAATAATTCCTGCCAGATAGCTAATCCTCAAACTATTCTAAATTTTACTTTTGGATAAATTCAGATTATCTTTTTAAAATATATGAATCAAAGTCAATAAGGTTCAGAAGATCAACATTCTAGGAAAGGGACAGTAGAAACGGTTTCCTATAGGTACATCATGAGAACCTCCAGGTCACCTCTGGGGAGAAAAAGAAACAAAATTGATAGCCTGGAGTATTTTAGGTTGGTTACATGGGAAATTGTGTCAACATGAAAATTGCAATGATTTACCAAAGATCCATGAACATTCTTCCTCTTGGAGTCTTTAATTACCAGCACAAGTGTTTAGGTGTTTGAGACTATTAAATAACCTTATTTTGTAATTATCTGAAAACTAAAATCCCATCTGTAGTCAAGAGTTCCCATGGTTCTTTTTAAGTCTGTTCTGCATAAATTACACTCTAATTTCAGATTTTTACTATCCCAAAGTGGATTGTCATTCAAATAAAAATTGGCCCAATCCTAAAAATTAAAACATATGATACTTTTTCCTCTTTAAGCATGTCTTTGTTAACATAAGATTAAAACATTAGTGATATATTGTTTGAAGAATAATTAAATATTTGTTTAAAAATGATTTTTTCTTGTTTTTTTCAATACGAAATTAAATGTTCTTCACCCAGCATGTTCATGAATTTATCTAATTCTTTAAATATATGACTAAGAGAATTAGAACATTTTGCCAAATTCTGAATGAAAATGACAATGAGCCATTTCCCCAGTTTCCTGTGAATATTTGGAGGGAATTGATGGCAATTAAATCTAATAAAACTTTTGTTGTCATTTTTAATTGAACTTTTTATTTTGAGATAATTGTAGTTCACTTCTAGTTGTGAGAAGTAATACAAGGAGATGCTTTAAATCCTTTACCCAATTTTCAGCAAATCTTGCAAAGCTGTACAATATCACCACTAGGATATTGACATTCATGTAATCCACTGGTCTTACTCATACTTCCCCAGTTTTACTTGCACTAATTTGTGTGTGTGTATTAGTTCTGGGCAATTTACCACATGTCCAAGTCTGTATATCTACCACCACAGTCAAGATACAGGAAGTTCCATCAGAACAAAGATTCCTGGTTGTGTCCTTTTATTATCAAGCCCACCTCCCAACCCTTCACTACCCTCCACCCTCCCTAACTCCTGGCAATCACTAATCTGTTCTCCATTTCTATAATGTTGTCATTTCTAGAATGTTATATAAATAGAATCATACAGTATGTGTGAGAATGACTTTTTTTTTGCTCTATATAATTCTCCTGAGACTCATTCAAGTTGTGTATACTAGTAATACATTTTAAAACATTAATAAGACAAATATAATCTTAAACTAGCTTTAGAATCACTAACTGATTTTTTTTTCTTTTAATGGTCTAATTTAGTGCTTCTCAGTCACCTAGAGGCTTGTTAAATTAAAACATAGCTTGCTGGACCTGCCCCTAGAGTTCTGACAAAGTAGTCTGAAGAGGGCCTGAGAATGCACGTGTCTGAAAACTCTTCGTAAGGATGATGCTGCCAGCTCCACTTTGAATAGCGCTGTTTAAGTTTATAATTAAGAGCTCATCCTAATTCTTATTTAAAATATTGTTCAAAAGAATTCATTCTCACTTGTCTATACCCAAAAGTTGTGGGCCTAAGAGAGAACGTAACACATTCTCAGGTTTCTCAAGGAATACTCCACTAGTCTCAGGAGGAAAACAGACTTTCTAAATCAGATACCAAATAAACAAATAGAATCCAGGCAGTTTACAAAGGTAGAAATATAAATAGTCATAAACATATGAAAATGCTTCTAAGCAGTAATCAAGGAAATGCAAATTAAATCAATGAGTTCATAACACCTTTAAATCTTTCAAAAATTTGGTAACATGACATGTTGGTAAATAGATAATGGGCAGAACTACTTTATTGGGTAATTTTTCATAGTTTATTAACATTAAATATGCCTTATGATCCAGTTACGGCAGTACCAGAGAGAAAGAGAGAAAAATACATGCCCAAGACAGCATATTATATGGGAATTTGTTGCAGATTTTTGAAAAAAGTAAATGTACATAAATGTCCATAAATAAAGGGAAAACTAATTAATATCTCTCAGCAGTTTTAAGAAAATGAAATCACTCTCCATGTACAAAGATGGAAAGGCTTCTAATTTAGCACATATCTAGGGTCTGACTGCCATCCTACCTGGTGACCAGGGAAGCCAGTGGATATTTCCTCTGCCTTCTTCCTCTGGACCACTATAAATCACCAGTATCTCCCTGGAAGGTGCTTGTACATATGTCTGCACTCGAGGCTAGGTGGCTGTCATGTGAGAGTCAGGCTCCTGGATTGCCTGGCTCTAATATCCAACAGGGGTTGAATTCACAACTCCCACAGCACTGCAGCAAACAAAGAAACAGTTCTCAACTGGCTATCTTCCCAAGCTCAGAACAGAGGGGACAAACAGAAACACTCATCTATGAGTCTGTCTCTGAAAGAGGTCTATTTGCTTACTTTGAAAGCTGCTGCCTGAGCAACAGATTTCTAATTTAGCACACACCTTATGGACTGAATGACATCCTTCCTGGAGACCAGGAAGCTTGTGGAACCCCTTCTGCTCACTCCCTCCAGCCTACTTCAAGATGCCAGTGTTTCTCTGGAAGAAGCTTGTACATACATTTGGCTCCCCAGTTTTTCTAGCCACAGGCCAAGGATGCACACCTGGATTACTTGGCTCTGAGAACCAACAGGGCTTGCATTCTCAAGTGCCACAGGACTGCAGCAAAGAAGCATTTTTAAATGGGTATAGAAGCACCTCTGCACACACAGCTTTACACCTGGACCAAGCACAGGGGGAGCAGGCAAAAGGCCAACCTTCTGGTTTCTTCCTGGGTGTGGCCTAACTACATACTTCCCAAGCTGCTGTCTGAGACTCCAGTTTCTAATCAATTGGCATCTAAGTGCTGGCTGTGTTTCTCCCCTTTGGGACACTGATGGGTCTTGGCACATCCTCAAATACTGAGAGGCATCAGGAACAAAGAAGGTGGCTTTGTATTTACAAAAATTTAAGAGACAAACAAGACTTCAGGCTGGACTGATTGATGGAGTTCATCTCCCACATGAGACCATTCTGTCAAGACTGCGAGAGGTGGCTGCTTTATCTATGTGCAGAAACCAATACAGAGAGTAAGAAAAATGAAGAAAGAGAATATATCCCAAAGAACAAAATAAAACCCCAGAAACAGATAATAATGAAATAGAGATGAATAATTTACCTATTAGAGGGTTCAAAATAACAGTCATAAAGATGTTCACTGAGGACATGAACAAAGTAAGAATATTAAAGTAGAGATAGAAAATATTAGAAAGCACCAAGCAAATCACAGAGCTAAAGAATATAATAAGTAAACTAAAAAATTCAATAGAGGGGTTCAACAGCAGACTAGATGAGCAGCAGAAAGGTTCAGTGAACTTGAAGACAGGATGGTGATATTCATCTAATCTGAGAAGCAAAAAGAGAAAAAGAATGAAAAACAGTGAAGATAACATAAGAGACTTTTGGTACACCATCAAAAGGAACAATATATATGCATTATAGGGGTCCCAGAAGGACAAGAGAAAGACAAGGGACAGAAAGTTTATTCAAAGAAAAAAAATGGCTGAAAATTTCCCTAACCTGGAGAAAGAAACAGACTTCCAAATCCAGGAAGCTCAGAGTTCCAAATAAGATTAATCTAAAGAGACCCACAACAAGACATATTATAATTAAATTGTCAATAGTTATGGAAAAAATCTTAAACGCAGCAAGTACAAAACAACTTGTTACACACAGGGGAGTCCCCATAAGATTATAAATGGATTTTCAGCAGAAACTTTGCAGGTCAGAAGGGAGTGGCATGATACAGTCAAAGTGCTGAAAGAAAAGACTGCCAACCAAGAATATTGTACTATACCTGGCAAAGTTGTCCTTCAGAACTGAAGGAGAGATAAAGAATTTTCCAGACAAACAAAAGCTGAAGGAGTTTATCACCACTAGACTGGCCTTACAAGGAATGTTAAAGTTAGTATTTCAAGCTGAAGTGAAAAGACACTAGTTAGTAGCAGGAAAACATATGAAAGTATAAAACTCATGAGTAAAGGTAAATATATATTTAAATTCAAAATACTCTAATGTAATGGTTTTGGGTAAATCATTTATAACTCTAGTATAAAGGTCAAAAGACAAAAGTAATAAAATTAACTATAACAACTTGCAAAGGGATACACAATGTAAAAAAATGTAAGTTGTGATATCAGAAACATAAAATGTGGGAGGGAGTGGACAAATGTAGAGCATGTAAAGTTAAGTTGTTATCAGATTAAAACAGGCTGTTATAAGATGTTTTATGTAATCTTCATGGTAACCACAATGCAAAAGCTTATAACAGAAATACAAAAGATAAAGAAAAAAGAATCAAAGCCTACCACTATAGAAAATCACCAAATCAAAGAGAGAGGGGGAGAGAGAGAGAGAGAGGAATAAGAGAGAAAGAAAGGAACACAGGAATTATAAAACAACCAGAAAGCAATTAACAAAATGGAAATAGGAAATCCACACCTATCAAAAACTACTTTAAATGCAAATGGACTAAATTCACCAATAAAAAGAGCTAGGGTGGCTAAATTGATTTTTTTAAAAAAAACAAGAAAACCTATATTCTGTCTACAAGAGACTGTCTTCAGACATAAAGACACACACAGACTACAAGTGAAGTAATGGAAAAATATATTCCATGCAAAGGGAAGCCAAAAGAAAGTTGGAATAGATATACTTATATAAGATAAAATAGACTTTAAGCCAATGACTGGAACAACAGACAAAGAAGACCATTATATAATGATAGAAGGGTCAATTAATCAAGAAGATATCATATTTGTAAATATTCATGCATGCAACATAGGAGCATTTAATACATAAAGCAAATATTAACTGACCTAAAGGGAGAACTAGACAGCAATACAGTAATAGCAGGGGACTTCAATACTCCCCTTTCAACAATGTATAGATTACCCAGACAGCAGTAAGAAAACATTTGACTTAAACTACACATTAACCATATGGGCTTAACAGACATTTACAAAACATTCTATCCAATAGCAACAGAATACACATTCTTTTTAAAAAAATATTATTCTTTATTTACCAGTTTTCAAAATAATGAGTTGGCACTTTCAAAGGTGGCCAGAATGTTTTTTTAGGTACTATAAACACATGCATTTAAATATATTATATGTGTTTAAATCCATTAAAGTAACTTTCCTTACTGATGTTCTCAAGTGCAAGTGGAACATTCTCCAGAACAGATCATATGTTAGAGAACAAAACAAGTATTAATATATTTAAGAAGACTGAAATCATATCAAGAATCTTTTCCAAACACAATGGTGTGAAACTAGAAATCAACTACAAGAAGAGAACTGGAAATTTCACAAATATGTGGAGATTAAACAACATGTTCTTGAACAACCAAGGATCAAAGATAAATCAAAAAAATATCTTGAGACAAATGAAAATGGAAACACATGTATCAAAGCTTATGGAATTCAGCAAAAGTAGTTCTACAGTGGAAGTTTGTAGTATTAATCACCTAAATTAAGGAAAAAAGGATATTAAATTAAAAAACTAACTTTACACCTCAAGAAACTAGAAAAAGAAGAAAAATCTAAGCCCTAAATTAGCAGAAGGAAGAAAATAACAAAGATCAGAGCGGAAATAAATAAAATAGAGACTAAAACACAATAGAAAAGTTCAAAGAATCTAAGAGCTGTTTTTTTGAAAAGATAAACAAAGTAGACAAACTTTTAGCTAGACTCACCAAGAAAACAGGAGACAGGACTCAAACATTAAAACTTATAAATGAGAGAGGAACCATTACAACTGATACTACACAAATACAAGGGATTGTAAGAGACTACTGTGAACAATTATAAAAAAGCTAATTGTACAACATAGGAAAAAATAGATAATTTCCTAGAAATTTACAACCTATCAAGATTGAATCATGAAGAAATAGAGAATCTGAATAGACCAATTACTAGTACGGAGATTTTACTAATAAAAAATTTCCCAACAAAGAAAAGTCCAGAACCAGATGCTTTCACTGGTGAATTCTACTAAACATTTAAATAATAATTTATACCAACCCTCCTCAAACTCTTCCAAAAAACAGAAGAGAAAGGAACACTTTCCAAACTCATTTTATGAAGCCAGTATTACCAAAACCAGACAAGGATGCAACAACAACAACAAAATTACAGTCCAATATCCCTGACGAACATAGGTGCAAAAATCCTCAAAAAAATATTAGCAAACCAAATTTAAGAGTACATTAAAAGGATCATACACTATAATTAAGTGGACTTTACTCCAGGCATGCAAGGATGGTTCAGCATCCATGGATCAATTGGTGTGATATGCCACATTAACAAAATGAAAGATAAAAATCGTATGATCATCTCAATAGATTCAGAGAAAGCATTTGACAAAATTCAACACCTATTCTGGATAAAAACTCTCAACAAACTGTGTATGGAGGAATCATACCTCAACATAATAAAGGCCATGTATGAAAAGCCCACAGCTAACATCATACTAAACAGTGAAAAGTTGAAAGCTTTTTCTCTAAGACCAGGAACAAAATAAGAATGTCCACACTTGCCACTTTTATTCAACATAGTACCAGAATTCCTAGTGAAAAAAATTAAGCATGAAAAAGAAATAAAAGGCATCCAAATTAGAATGGAAGAAGTAAAACTGTCACTATTTGCAGATGACATGGTGCTATACATAGAAAACCCTGAAGACCCCACCAAGAAAATGTTAGAACTAATAAATTCAGTAAAGTTGCAGGATACAAAATCAATATATAAAATCAGTTGCATTTCTGAACATTAACAACAAACTATAAGAATAAGAAATTAAGAAAATAACCTCATTTACAGTAGCATCAAAAAGAATACAATACTTCAGAATACAATTAATAAAGTGAAATATCTGTATACTGTAAACTATAAGGCACTGATGAAATAAATTGAAGAAGACAGAAATAAATGGAAAGATATTCTATGCTCATAGATTACAAGAATTAATATTGTTAAATTCCATACAACCTAAAGTTATAGATTCAATGCAATTCCTATCAACATTCCAATGGCCTTTTTCAAGAAATAGAGAAAAAAATCCTAAAATTTGTATGGCACCACAAATGAGATCAAATAGTCAAAGCAATATTGAAAAAAGAAAAACAAAGCTGGAAGAATCACAATTCCTGATTTCAAACTATATAACAAAGCTATAGTAATCAAAACAGTAAAATATTGGCATAAAAACAGATATATAGATCAATGGAATAGAATAGAGAGCCCAGAATAAACCCATGTATATATGTCAATTAATTTTTTACAAAGGAGACAAGAATATGTAGGGGGGAAAGGACAGTCTTTTCAATAAAAGGTGTTGGGAAAACTAGATAGCCACATGCAAAAGAATGAAACTGTACCCTTATCTTACACTGTACACAAAATCTATTCAAAATGGCTTAAAGATTTGAATGAAAATATAGGGGTAATCTCCTTGACATCCATCTTGGCAATGATTTTTTTTTTTATTTGACAACAAAAGCAAAGGCAACAAAAGCAAAGATCAACAAGTGGGACTACAACAAAATAAAAGCTTCTGCATAGCAAAAGAAACCATCAGCATAATGAAAAGGCAATCTACAGAATGGGAGAAAATATTTGTAAATCATACATCTGATAAGGGGTTAATATACAAAATATGTAAAGGATTCATACAACTCAACAGCAACACAAACAAACAAAAAATCCAAACACTCTGATTACAAATGGGCAGAGGAACTGAATACACATTTTTCCAAAGAAGACACACAGATAGTCAACAGGTACATGAAAAAGTACTCAACATTACCAATCATCAGGGAAATGCATACCAAAAACACAATGAGATCTCATCTCACACCTGTTAGAATGGCTATCATCAAAAAGACAAGAGATAACAAGTGTTGGCCAGGTAGTGGAGCAAAGGGGACCCTTACACACTGTTGGTGGGAATGTAAATTGGGGCAGCCACAATGGAAAGCAATATGGAGGATCCTCAAAAAATTAAAAATAGAGCTACCATATGATCCAGCAATCCTCCTTCTGGGTATATATTCATAGAACTCAAACAGACACCTGCAGTCCTATGTTCATTGCAGCATTATTCACAATAGCCAAGATATGGAAACTGTCTAAGTGTCCATCAATGGATTAACGGATAAAGAAGATGCGGTAAATATACACAACAACATATTACTCAGCCATGAGAAAGGACATCCTCCTGTTTGCAACAGCAAGAATGGCCCTTGAGGGCATTATGCTAAGTGAAATAAGTAAGATAAAGAAAGACAAATGCTATATGATCTCGCTTATATGTGGAATCTAAAAAAGCCAAACTCTCAGACCAGAACAGTGGTTATCAGGGGCTAGAGGATGGAAGAAACGAGGAGATACTAGTCAAAGAGTACAAATTTCCAGTTATTTGATGAATAACTTCTGGGGATCTACTGTACAGCAAGGTGACTATAGTTAACAATATTGTATTACATACTTGAAAGTTTCTAAGAGAGTAGATTTTAAATGTTATCACCACAAAAAAATGATAATTATGTGATGTGATCCAGGTGTTAGCTAAGGCTACGCTGGTAATCATTTTGCAATATATATACATGTTGTACACTTTAAACTTACCAATGTCATGTCAATTATATGTCAATGAAGCTGGAAAAAAATCACTAAAAATAACTAATATTACTAAATAACATATATGCTAGGTATTATTCAAAGTAATAATAATAATAGCTAATACTTATTGAATGCTTACTATGTCTCAGGCACTAGTGCATGCACACTATACAGCCCTATAAGGTAGGTATTATTTATCTTTTGTCTATTTCTCAGGTTCCTAGGAAGTACTTAATAACCTGACATAGGAAGAAAAGATATCCTGGTAAAGCTAAGGGTGTTAGCAGTGATTCAAAAGGTTTCTCTCTAGGGCCCAGTCATTAATTGACTCCACTCTAGTAACAAGGAAAGTTTTTCTCCCCTATCAAAGGACAAATTACCAGAAGACAGGCTCAGTTAACTCAGCATGGGGAAAGTACCTACTCTATGGATCAATGAGCTTTGCCCAGAGTGGCAGAATCACCAGTTCAGACATAGTCAGTGGAGGCCCATCTGCATGTTTTGACTGATCTCTGAGATGGGTGAAGTTGGTGGAAGTGGGCGGGAACAAAGTTATAAGTCAGAAAGTTCACTCCAACTCTTGTCCCCCTTATTCTGTGAAGCCCCTGGTATAGGCAAACAATGAGTGGGAGAAACTGATTCAACTAATACTTACAGAATGTTTTAGGAGTACCTCAGATGTGCCTGGTACTTTAACAATTTGCCTTTATAAAATGTG
This sequence comes from Neophocaena asiaeorientalis asiaeorientalis, assembly GCF_003031525.2. Classification (NCBI taxonomy): domain Eukaryota; kingdom Metazoa; phylum Chordata; class Mammalia; order Artiodactyla; family Phocoenidae; genus Neophocaena; species Neophocaena asiaeorientalis. Next base: position 3,693,407 of record NW_020174553.1, read on the forward strand.
TTATGGTTGACAAAGATCTTTTACATAGACCTTTCTTCTATTATTCCCAAAACCACCATGGGAATGTAAGTAGTGCAGATAGCACACTCCCCCATTTCTACAGATGAAGAAAATCAAGCTGACAAGCAGCTTGCCCAAAAGTCACATGTTTGGACAGAGGGGATGGAAATGGGACTCTGACCCATAAGTTTTTAATCCCCAGCCAGTCCTCTTCCCATTAATATTTGATGTGAGCATTTAGTACTGACTTGGGGGAAAAAGTACTAAGAACAGCTTATTTCATTGAGAAGGAGGAACTTAAAGTCCAAGGAGGTGAGTAATAGGGTCCGGATGAAAGATGTGACTAGCAATAAAATGAAAATGATAGCAGAGAGAATTTATTCACAAAGAGGCAGCAAATTTATTGATGGGATTTATCTAGTAAATGATAGTGAGGAATAAAATAGACTTTGTTATTCTAATTTTGGAAAGAATCACTCTATGTGGAATAAATAGAGCAATTTTCTCTGATGATACAGAAATACTCCACACTTATGTCAAGATGATAAGCAATGTTGTCAGGACAGCATTAACTTGGGGAAGAAAATCAGTGGTGAAAAATCTCAGGCTTAATTTTAACATTCTTAGAGAAGATACCCCTATAGGATTACTAAAGATTTGCTTCATGGAAAATACTCTTCTTTGCATCATCTCTGTCAGATAAGGGTTGAATTGGAATTACAGAGCAAATGAAATTGTCAGGTCAATGTCACAGGCTCCTCCTCAGCCAAGTTAATTCCTTATTAGGAAATAGTCCCATGAGGGCAAGGCACAGAAATAACGAGAATAAGAAAGTGGCTAAGTATCTCTTGCTACAAAGAAAATAACTATTTTATCTTGCTTTCCAGATTTTTTTTCAGGTAATTTCATTATTTTACCTCTAAGCATGTCTGATATAGAATGAAGAGATAATTGTAGCAAAACAGAATAGTGTCACTCTTATGGTTTATTTTTGCCACAAGATGAGGGATGTTATTTTACCTCTGCAGTCATCAAATCTAAATATTGTGACTTTCAAGTTCAACGTGCTTTTCACCAAATTTGTCCTGCAGATGGGTTCCAAAAGCTTTGTGTCAGCTAGCTGAACTGCCAGTGGTGTTGTCATTGTCATTCTCTGTGATAAATGTTGGGTTGGGTTGATTTAATTACATTCGCTCACTCTCTCTGGTTATTGAAAGAAAAACGTTTCTGTTTATGTGGTGTTAAAGGTTCTTTCATACCTCCAAGATATGGAAAGAGAAAAAAGTCAGTTGCAGAACAATGTTTCACATTCAGTGGCGTGCACTCGGTGCCCAACACAGAGCACTGGACGGAGGAGCTCCAAACAGTTGAGAATTGCTGCATCTGGGGAAAGGAGGGGAAAGCAGCAGGAGCCCTGGATGGGAGAAGGGGCACATTCATGTCTTTTTCTAAATATTTCTGTGTGGTTTGAATCTTTTACAAAATAACATATTCATGTATGACTTGTGTGATTTTGAAAGGACAATAAAATAAAAGATGCATTCAGTCAATGAGAAATGGGGCTTTTACTTGCAATGCTGCTTAAAGGTTAATTTTTGTGAAGTCAACTACTGGTGTTAGGTTCTAAGGCCAATTACTGCTTGGGTTTGTCACCCAGGAGATCACCTCTCTAGGAGATTTTCATTGTTTTTAAATTATTTACTTGAAAAGATTAAAGGTATCAAAATATGTTAAATGTACTTAGAGTTTTAGCTTTGGGCAGCATTACCAAGAACCTGCCCAGAAATGAGAATACACTACCAAAAATGTAAAGCTAGACTCTTACAACTTTTCTTCTAATACTTTTTCCAGAGTGAAGATATTTTAAAAATTGTTTTAAAGTTCTAACAATAACATATTCATGTATGACTTGTGTGATTTTGAAAGGACAATAAAATAAAAGATGCATTCAGTCAATGAGAAATGGGGCTTTTACTTGCAATGCTGCTTAAAGGTTAATTTTTGTGAAGTCAACTACTGGTGTTAGGTTCTAAGGCCAATTACTGCTTGGGTTTGTCACCCAGGAGATCACCTCTCTAGGAGATTTTCATTGTTTTTAAATTATTTACTTGAAAAGATTAAAGGTATCAAAATATGTTAAATGTACTTAGAGTTTTAGCTTTGGGCAGCATTACCAAGAACCTGCCCAGAAATGAGAATACACTACCAAAAATGTAAAGCTAGACTCTTACAACTTTTCTTCTAATACTTTTTCCAGAGTGAAGATATTTTAAAAATTGTTTTAAAGTTCTAAGTTACTTATGAGATATCACCCTTCTCCACAGCCATTTACCAAACTCTACAAGTAGCTTAAACCCTGGCTTTGGGTCCCTAAACCACTTCTTTGTTGTTGTTGTTTCCTCAGTGGTTTAATAATTATCATTAGAGGGTTGTACAAGTGTACACTTGTTGAGAGGCACAGGGGAGGAAGAGAGGAAGACTCTCAGGCTGTCCTCCTTGGTCACTTTGACAAGTTCAGTGTCTTCAATTTACATTAGCTCCAATGTTGCAGATCCTAGGTGCTTGTTCTTGGTCTTCCATTCTTCTTAAACTTTCTGTGGGTGATCTTGCCTTTATCCAAGTCTCAAGTAATCACATGGGAACCATATTCTCAAATTTGGAATACAGCCCAGATCTTTCAGGTATGCTCCAGTTACCTCCCTCCAGTTACATATTTAATGTCCTCAATCAGATGTCCCACAACCATGACAAACTTAAAACGTACAAAAGAGGACTCATCTCTCTCTACCCCAAACCTACTCTACTTCCTATGAACCCAGTAGCGCCCAACCAGTGGTGATCTTGGCCCCCAGGGATATTTGGCAAGATCTAGAGACAACTGTGGTAGAGGAATACTGGGCATATGATGGGTAGATCCCGAGATGTTACTAAACATCCTAAAATTTACAGGACCCTCTCTCCTACCACATGGCAAAGAATTTTCTGGCCCAAAATGTCAGTAGGGCCAAGTTTGAGAAAAGATTAATTTCCAAAATGACTGAGAAATGGTTAATTTAATGGTTAATTCATGGATAATGGGTTAATACCTCAGAGAAGAAGGACACCATCATTCATCCTTGAAGTTATCCCCATTTTCTTCCTCTCTCTCACTTCTTACATCTAGACGTTCACCAGTCCCATGGATTGCAGACACAATTGATCTCCACACTGCTACAGCCACAGTCACGACTTTAATTCATAGCATCTCCTGGGCTACATCATTTTTTTAAAAAATTAATCTCCCCTTTTCCCATTTCCCTCCACAGTCTATTTACTGCTGCTTGAGGGATCCTTTCAAAACACATTCATATTCATGTCACTCTCATGTAAAAATCATCATATCATTTTCATTGCCTATGGATAAAGTTTGAGCTGCAGATCCTGTTCTGGTCTGATTCCTTTAGATCTCTTTAGTGCCTTGTTTTTCAAATCCCCCATCTTGGCCACCAGCTCCCCAAATCCTCCACACATATTAATGACTTGAAGATCTAGAGGATTTATTGCTATCTTTCAGCCTCTGTGCCTTTGTATGTCAGCATGGAATGGCATCCCCTTACTCTATCTTTTCTGTTCATTCATAGGTATTATTCAAGATGCAGCTCATATGTAAATCTGTCTGAGAATACTTTTTTCCCTAACCAACCCAACTCTACAGAGATGCCCATACTTGTCAAATTCATGGTTGAAAATAACAGAATGAGATTCTGGATAATTTAAGTTAAAAAAGAAATTGATTAAAAAGGGTATTAATAGCTGTACTGGGTTGAATAGTGTCTTCCAAAAATTTTTGTCTTACCCAGAGCCTGTAAATGTGACCTCTTTTGGAAATAAGGTCTTTGCAGATATAACCAAGTTAGGATGAAGTCATACTTAGTTAGGGTGTACCCTAAATCCTATATGACTGGTATCCTTAGAAGAAAAAGGAAATTTGGACATAGATATACATAACTACAGGGGAGAAGGTCATGTGCATGTAATGACAGAGGGAGAGACTGACGTGATGTATCTCCTAAGGAACATGCCAAGGAACTCCAGGGGTTCCTGACAACCAATGGAAACCAAGGAGAGAGGTATGGAACAAATTCTCCTTTGGAGCCTCCAGAAGGAACCAATGCTAAAACACCTGGATTTCAGACTTCTGGCCTCCAGAACTGGGAAATAATACATTTCTACTGTTTAAGCCACCCAGTTTGTGGGTATTTGCCATGGCAGCCTTCGGAGACTACTACAGTAGGCCAGATAATCAGTAGGAAGAATAAAAATGTTAGTGAGTCAAGGTGGAGTTAAAATCCTTCTCCAGAACGATTTCCTGAGAAAGCTGTCTCTTGACACCTGCTATTACCAACAGCCCTGCCAGCCCTCCAGGTACACTTCTGGTGCTTCTGGGCTCCACCACCTCTGAACGTTTCCTGTTGCATCCTGAATCTCCAGCTCATTCCCAGGCACCATCAGCCCTTTCCAGCTCCCCAAGTGACTCTGCTTCACTCTCTCAAGTTGGGTGAAAAGTGCTCTTAGCAGGGACCAGCTGTACAATTTGTGGAGCTCGGTACAAAATGAAAATGTGAGGTCCCTCATCCAAAAATTATTAAGAATTTTAAGACAGTGACAGAAGAGCATTAAACCAAATGCTGTACCCTTCTAGGCACAGGTCACACACCTATGATGCTAGCTCTGGCTTTTAGTCATACTTAGGTGACATACCCATACTCTTCACTGAGAGGATTCAGAGGAATATTGTCTATTCTTTTCAATCTTTATGAAGAATAGGGCCCTCTTTTCCACTTATGTTTGCATTCCTCTAAAATAGGAAAGTGATCTGATATTTGGCAACAAAAAAGATAAATGTTCCAAGGTAGAGCTTATATATATTTTATAGCACTGCATTGCAATTGACTACTTCCATGTATGTCTCCTTTGCTAAACTGTTAGAAGACAAATGCTTAGTTGGACAAGTACAATCTTTTTCCATCACCAACACTTTAAATCAGGGATGACTCACACATATGATATGCAAAATTTTCATTTTCTTGATGTTTTTCCTCCTTGTGTAGATAACTTTATTCTAATCATATGAAATATGTGTAGGAAATTGTGATGCTTTGTGCTTATTTCATATATACTAAATTGCCACGGAGCACATTTTTTTCAGTATCCATTATAACGAAGATGTGTTACATGTATTAAAATGCAAACTATTGTCTAGGTTCTGTCTTGTAAAATATCAACCATGTGTAGGCAAATCAATTTCCATGTGTCCTCTTTCTTTCCTACCAAGTAGTAAAGGACTCTCTTTTCTGACAGCCCCCAAATGACTTCATGTGCTCATCCAGTTTCTGTTCCAACTTTACTAGGCAGTCCAACCTCCGGAAAGATTGGATCTCAAGACTGAATGAACTCTCCACGTTCTCTTTTGAAAGATAAACATGCACTCTATAAACTTCATCGACCTAAACAACAGAAACATCTGTTCAGGCTCATGTGTAGCTTTTTGGCTGAGTTCAGCAACAGGGAGGCTTAGGAAGTGTGTTCATCAGCTATGTTCTGCAGCACCCAAACATCATCGCTGGTCAGAATGATGCACTGTAGAGATTACCAAGCCAGGGAATAACTAAACTGGATAGCCATTCATGAACAATCCTGGTAATGTTATTATACTGTCCTCATATCCCACGGTTTTTTCTCCCATCAGAAATGATTTTAGGATATAAATAAGCATGAAATATAAAAGATTGCTTAAGTAGATAGGGTCATCAGATCATTTAAGTGGACATAAATATTGAGTTATAGAACAAAGCCCAGAAGAGCTTCCGGAAGATTATTTACTCTACCCACCAATGCTTGTAGTCAATCACCAGATTAAAAGCCCCAAATATTCTTCTTTCTAGGTTACAAGTAACATCAGAAATGTTATCTTTAGGATTCTAGACCTGTGGGTTCAGTGACTCAATAGGGAGTGGAGAAATATTAAGTACCTACTACACGACAGCCTTTATGTGAAAAATCATACAGATCGTTAATGGTCATCATAGCACTCCAAGGTACGTTTCATTATCTTCATTTGATGAAAGAAAGACCTAAAGCTCAGAGAGTTTAAGTGACAAATTCGAAAAGATCAAACTGTAAACGTAGAATTCTTGAATCTATGTTCCTTTATTGTTGATGTTTTTCTTTTCTACTATGCACTATAAACCCCTCTTTTAATGTTAAATGTGTCAGGCAGTTTGCATTTGATCTTTCTAAGTCATCTGTAATTTAGTAGGAATTCAGCTACCATATAATTTCTAACATCATGGTTAGTAAAGAGCAGGCTTTGAGGGAATAGGTATAGAAGAGACATCCTGGAAAGTGTTAGGAGTTGATAACAAAGAGCAGTTAACAGGGATGTATGAGAGAGTTGAAGAAAATCCATCCATTTCACATTTTTAACAGGCACAGTCCTGTTTTTGTGTATCTTTGTTGGAAAAAAAAGGGAAAGACTATGTACCCAACTTTATGCAAACATTTATGAAGGCATTTTATGACTCTACTTGATTTTACTGGTTTTTATAAGATATATATATATTCCACCCAAGAGGCCCATTGCTTATCTTAGAAATAACTTTTTAAATATGATATGTGTATATGTAAGATTATTTACATATGTCTCTGTGTGTATATGTTTGTGTTTATGTGTGTATTGCAATTTTGTTTCATAAATCTGTAGAGAATCTCTGAATGGCTCTTAAGATTCTGGCAACAAAAACAAGCATTCAAAACCTGAATTCGCTACGTTTCTACATGAGCCGTGGTTCTGTCATTCAGATTTAAACTGAAATACAACTGACTGAATATAAAGGTTGAAATGGAATCATCAGATCCTTTGACCTCAAGCAAAAACATAAAAGAAATGCAGACTGTTTAAACAAATAGTTTCCAGACTTTATTTTCCAGAAATGTTACTCATATTGAATGACAAGCAGTGAGCCCTGGAAAACTAAAAATCAGAGGTTCAATTCCTAATTCAGTAAGAAAAAAAACCCAATTCTGAAATTAGGGGTCCTTCTGTGTTGCTCTGAGCCAAGACTTTCATCAAAGCTCTTTTATAGAACAGTACAATGGGCCTTTAAAGATATTGTTACAATTAAAAAGTTACTGCATGCTTATTAATAAAAAATTTAAATAAAGTATACACTTCCTTTAATCCCAATATTCATAACCATCTTTAATGTGTGTGGTAACCACCCAGTCTTTTAGATAAAGTAATAGAAAAAATAAAATTGGCATCCTAGTAAAAGAGTATAGTGCCTTCTTTTAGTTTAATAAATTATTTATTAAAAAATAAACTCATCATGGAAAACTTAATGAATACAGAAAAATAGAGGAAAAAAATCACCATACCCACCACCCTTCTAAAGGTATTATTTTACATTAGTTATTTTTGTGCCATTTTGCTGTGCATGTTCCTGAAGATACTGTAGGTACGATTTTGGGGCAAATATTCACAGATAGAAGAGATGGGATACTATAAAGAGCGTCTTGATGACAGATAATATCTACCATGCCTGGTTTATTAATCTTTTCCAATTTAAAATACAGCCCCCAAAGACTCAGGTCTTTCAATAAGAGCTTTAAAGATCCAGAAAAACATGACTGAAATTCCTTGGCACTAAAAAGACTTCTCTTTGTGCAGTTCTGCTTTTGTGGATAGAAGCAAAAGCACTATATCCAACTGCCCAATTTTGTAAATAGTTTAGACATTGTTAGCAAGGGCAAGTAGAGGAGGATGGTCACTGGGGTTTTAAGTGCCTTGCATCTATATTGTGGGATAAACAGAGATAAAGACTTTTCCTATTATTATCAAAGGAGCAGAAGTAGAAACAAAATAATTGAAGGAAATATACAGGTCCAAATTCCACCCTGAGCTACAGAATTCACCTGACCAAATGTGATCCAACTGGATCCCTGGGATTGAGATTTCAGTTAGTTAACAGATAACCCATAAATAATCCATAAATCCTTTATACCAACACTTTTCCTTTCTTGAGATTTTCATTTCAACTTATCATATGTTTGACCAAGTTTAGTCTTTAAGTAAATTTTTTTTATAACAGATGACATTTTCTAAGTCCTTGCTTATTTAACAATGTGTTGCATAAAAGAAAGAAAATGAGATAGGAGTTACTATGTTCTCCTTTTCAAATTCTATTATGGAATTTCCTTTGTTGACTAGCATTTTGTTTTGCAAAAGCCAACCTGATTTTTATTGTTGATGACTAGGTTAGTCTGCTGTGGCAGATACAGATATACTCAAAACCTACTGCAGCCTTCTTTTAGTGCCCCTTCCTCTACTGCAAAGGATAGAAATCACAAATTGTATTTCCCTAACTCCTCTGCAGCTGGGAATCTGCATTTCATTTACATCTTACCACTTAGATGCACTCACATGATATCTAGATCGTGGAAGTAAGGAGGAGGCCTTCATCCTCCCATTTTAATTATTGCTATGGCCAAGCACGTTAACAACAGATGCACTGGGTTTCCTTGTAGCAACATTCAAGGATTTAGTCGCCAGCTACATGAGTATTTAGCAGCAACTGTGGCAGCTTTCTGATCCCTACATTGTAACTACAGCAATATATATATATATATATTTTTTTTTTTAATTGAAATGTAGTTGACTTACATGTTAGTTTTAGGTGTACTACATAGTGATCTGACATTTATATGCATTATGAAATGATCACTGTGGTAAGCCTAGTAACCATCTGTCTTCATACAAAGCTATTACAATATCATTGACCATATTCTTTATGCTGTATATTAGATCCCTGTGGCTTCTTTATTTCTATAATTTATTTGTACCTCTTAATCCCCTTCACCTATTTTGCTTAATCCTCCACCCATCTCCCCTCTGTCAACCACTCATTTGTTCTATGTATCTATGAGTAGGCTATCATTTAATTTATTTTTAATAAAAAGTCTAGAATACTTCAAGTGGAGACCAACTGATTCTTCCCCTTCCTAATTAGGATACGGGTACTAGCTCCCACTGTGGTCAGTTCAGTGATGTTGTTCAGGGAGTTTTTACCTAAAAGGCTAACCTAGAGGCTCCTCTTCAAGATCTTCTAACAATAATTCCTTTATTACATTCTTTTTTCCTTAATACAGCCACGGTGTTTTCAGTTTCCTGCAACTGGATCCTGACTGATATACTTTCTTACATGCTTCTAGAAGTTTGTTTCGTTGTTGTTATTCTTTTAACTTTGTGTAACCTGTGAATAGATTTTATTAGCTTATGTTTACAGTTGTGGTCCTATTAACACTATCTCAATGGACGGCACCAAGCTCAAAATATTTGATCACGATTGTTACAGTCTTTCACAAGATTTCTGTCCCCCAAGTATTTCCAGAATTTTTTAGTGTGCTTATGTAACCATGAATCATCCTTAGTGTTTCCCACTGGATTAGCTGAGTTAGAAATTCTCAGCTCTAGGACTCCTTTGCACCACAGGGATGTCATTTAGAGCTGGAACCCTGTTCATCAGTGCTCAAGCCACCCAGTTGCCATTGCCCAGGTGCCGAGGAAAATTAACAACAACCACAACAAATCTTTTTGCCTTGTTGCCTTTAAGCTAAAACTTTGTCATTTTAAAGTGCTGGAAATCTACCGAAACTTGATGCCATGAATTTGGAGTCCCACAATACCATTAACAGTAGAGCTGGAACTCAGCTACGTCTTAATGTCAGAAATCCATGTCTTGATTCTTACAAAGGAAAGTATGCTAAAATGGAGATGGATGTGCTTGAACTGAAGTGTTAGAGAATTCTATGATATGGCTCTTATAACTCTTTGCAGGGCATACGCATAACTCCTGGGTGACTAGCTCGGATGATTTCGAGCAGTGGCCTCCACAGGAGACTGGGACACATGCTCCAACGTTGTAAAGAGTGCAGTTAGTCATGCACGACTTTCACTGCCTTCTTCTATACCTGCTTTTGTCCAACAGCCATCTGATCCTATTTACAGAAAACATTATAGTATCTCCTTATCTTCACAAACCCTTGGAAGTGCCTTAACCATGCAAATAAATGTTCAAAAACAGACATAAATGGGGAAGCACATAGCCTATCTTAGCCAACCGGGAGTTTTTAAGTTTCACCTTCAGTCTAATTAGAACACATTGTTCCAACTTTAGTTTAAAAAAATATTGCCAGTTCTCTTCTAGAACCAGTTTCTTTACAGTGGCTTTACTTGGAACACAGATCAAAAGTCTTTTATATCTGATTTTGCTTCTGTTCTATTTTTATTTCTACTTCAGAAATGAAAGTTACTCAAAAGTTAGATAATTATTATGTTTCCTGTATGCAGTACCCTCCGCCATTATTTATATATCATTTCTCTTTCTTTTTACTTCTGAGAACGTTTTTAAAATCTGTTCTCCTTCTCACTCATTTCTTTTTCCACACAGTTTTGTTCTTTACTTTAATTCTTGAGCAAATTTTAGTAAAGTTCTTTACTTTAATCCAGTGTGAACTTTAATTCTACCATTATAATTTTAGTTACCTACTATGGATTATCTCAATTAACTACTTTTCATTTCATCCAGTTCTCAGTTTAGCTCAGTCTTTTCCTCTTCTCTTTAAAGCATTTATGCTTCTTTTGTTAAAAACTAAGACTTTGTCTAATAATGCTTCATGCCTTAAGTATGATCGTCTACATTAGTAGCTTTCTTTTGATTAGTGTTTACCTATTTCTTTTTCCATTTTTTATTTTCTATCATTATGTGACCTCATATTTAAGTTGTCTATATTATAAGTGCCATATAACTATCATTTATACTCTTAGAGTATTCAGTTTTTATTTAATGTTATTACTGAATTATTTGAGATTTGTAATATTACTATTTTTTTAATGTCCTCCCTAATCTATGGTAACTTTTCTCTCTCTCTCTGTTTTCAAGTACCTTCTATTATGCCACATTTTGTCCCCTATTATCCTGTTATTTATAATATTATATATGCATATATATTGTGTATATGTTAATGTATTATGTATATGTATAACACAGATTCATAGATTCTAATGTATGAATAACAAGAACATAGGGAACAAACACTTTATTTTCCTTTTCCTTTAAAGTATCATGCATCTCTTTGAGAGTAACTAAGATTTCTCTCATGCTACTGAGCATGTTCTCCTGTCTCATAAAAGGGGTTTACAAGGCCATCTTGGTACTTTATTCTAATTTAAGAAAAAAATTAAGTTAAATGTTCTAAAATCATTAGATTATTCGAGAAGTGGTAAAGGTACTAATTTATACTAAACTCTTCTCTTGCTGGTTACACTAAAGATTATAGCACGCAGAAAGGGCAGACAGCAGAAGCAAGAAGAACTACAATCCTGCAGCCTGTGGAATGAAAACCACATTCACAGAAATGAAGACAAAATGAAAAGGCAGAGGACTATGTACCAGATGAAGGAATAAGATAAAACCCCAGAAAAACAACAAAGTGAAGAGAAGATAGGCAACCTTCCAGAAAAAGAATTCAGAATAATGATAGGGAAGATGATCCAGGACCTCGGGGAAAAAAATGGAGGCAAAGATTGAGAAGATGCAGGAAATGTTTAACAAAGACCTAGAAGAATTAAATAACAAACAAACAGAGATGAATGATACAATAGCTGAAATGAAAAATACACTAGAAGTAATCAATAGCAGAATAACTGAGACAGAAGAATGGATAAGTGGCCTGGAAGACAGAATGGTGGAATTCACTGCCACAGAACAGAATAAAGAACAAAGAATGAAAAGAAATGAAGACAGCCTAAGAGACCACTGGGACAACATTAAACACAACAAGATTTGCATTATTGGGGTCCCAGAAGGAGAAAGACAGAGACAAAGGACCCAAGAAAATATTTGAAGAGATTATAGTCAAAAACTTCCCTAACATGGGAAAGGGAATAGCCACCCAAGTCCAGGAAGTGTAGACACTCACAGGCAGGATAAACCCAAGGAGAAACAGGCCAAGACACATAGTAATCAAACTGACAAAAATTAAAGGCAAAGAAAAATTATTAAAAGCAACAAGGGAAAAATGACAAATAATACACAAGGGAACCCCCATAAGGTTAACAGCTGATTTCTCAGCAGAAAGTCTAAAAGCCAGAAGGGAGTGGCACGATGTATTTAAAGTAATGAAAGGGAAGAATCTACAACCAAGATTACTCTACCTGGCAAGGATCTCATTCAGATTCGACAGAGAAATCAAAAGCTTTACAGACAAGCAAAAGCTAAGAGAATTCAGCACCACCAAACGAGCTGTACAACAAATGCTAAAGGAACTTCTCTAAGTGGGAAACACAAGAGAAGAAAAGAACCTACAAAAACAAACCCAAAACAATTAAGAAAATGGTAATAGGAACATACATACCAAAAATTACCTTAGGGCTTCCCTGATGGTGCAGTGGTTGAGAGTCCACCTGCCAATGCAGGGGATGCAGGTTCATGCCCTGGTCCGGGAGGATCCCGCATGCCGCAGACGGCTAGGCCCGTGAGCCATGGCCACTGGGCCTGCGCGTCCGGAGCCTGTGCTCCGCAACGGGAGAGGCCAAAACAGTGAGACGCCCGTGTACCGCAAAAAAAAAAAAAAAAAAAAGTTAAAAGACACAAGGAAGGACACTACATAATGATCAAAGGATCAATCCAAGAACATGATGTAACAATTATAAATATTTATGCACCCAACATAGGAGCACCTCAATACATAAGGCAAGTGCTAACAGCTCTAAAAGAGGAAATCGACGGTAACACAATAGTAGTGGGGGACTTTAACACCTCACTTACACCAACGGACAGAACATCCAGACAGAAAGTTAATAAGGAAACACAAGCTTTAAATGACACAATAGACCAGATGGATTTCATTGATATTTATAGGACTTTCCATCTGAAAACAGCAGATACACTTTCTTTCAAGTGCCCCGGAAAACTTGCCAGGGTAGATCACATCGTGGGTCACAAATCAAGCCTCGCTAAATTTACGAAAATTGAAATCATATCAAACATCTTTTCCAAACACAACACTATGAGTTTAGAAATCAATCACAGGGAAATAAACGAAAAAACCCACAAATATATGGAGGCTAAAAACTACGTTACTAAATAACCAAGATCACTGAAGAAATCAAAGAGGAAATCAAAAAATACCTAGAGACAAATGACAATGAAAACATGAAGATCCAAAATCTATGGGATGTAGCAAAAGCAGTTCTAAGAGGGAAGTTTATAGCAATAAAATCCAACCTCAAGAAACAAGAAAAATCTCAAATAAAGAATCTAGCCTTACAACTAAAGCAACTACATAAAGAAGAACAAACAAAACCTAAAGTTAACAGAAGGAAAGAAATCCTAAAGATCAGAGCAGAAATAAATAAAGTAGAAACAAAGAAAACAAGAGCAGAGATTAATAAAACTAAAAGCTGGTTCTTTGAGAAGATAAGCAAAATTGATAAACCTTTAGCCAGACTCATCAAGAAAAAGAGGGAGAGGACAAATCAATAAAATTAGAAATGAAAAAGGAGATGTGACAACGGACACCACAGAAATATAAAATATCATAAGAGACTACTACAAGCAACTCTATGCCAATAAAATGGGCAATCTGAAAGAAATGGACAAACTCTTAGAAAGATATAACCTCCAAGACTGAACCAAGAAGAAATAGAAAATATGAATAGACCAATCACAAGTAATGAAATTGAAGCTGTGATTAAAAATCTTCCAACAAACAAAAGTCCAGGACCAGATGGCTTCACAGGTGAATTCTATCAAACATTTAGAGAAGAGCTAAAACCCATCTTTCACAAACTCTTCCAAAGAATTTCAGATGAAGAAACACCCCCAAACTCATTCTATGAGGTCACCATCACCCTGATACCAAAAGCAGACAAAGATACTACAAAAAAAGAAAATTACAGACCAATATCACTGATGAATATAGATGCAAAATTCCTCAACAAAGTACTAGCAAACAGAATTCAACAACACGTTAAAACCATCATACACCATGATCAAGTGGGATTTATCCCAGGGATGCAAGGATTCTTCAACATACACAAAGCAATCAATGTGATACACCATATTAACAAATTGAAGAATAAAAACTATATGATCATCTCAATAGATGTCAAAAGAGCTTTTGACAAAATTCAACACCGAGTTATGATAAAAAAACTCTCCAGAAGGTGGGCATAGAGGGAATCTACCTCAGCATAATAAAGGCCATATATGACAAACCCACAGCAAACATCATTCTCAATGGTGAAAAATTGAAAGCATTTCCTCTAAGATCAGGAACAAGACAAGGATGTCCACTCTCACCACTATTATTCAACATAGTATTGGAAGTCCTAGCCACAGCAATCAGAGAAAAAAAAGAAGTAAAAGGAATACAAATTGGAAAAGAAGAAGTAAAACTGTCACTGTTTGCAGATGACATGATACTATACATAGAGAATCCTAAAGTTGCCACCAGAAAACTACTAGAGGTAATCAATGAATTTGGTAAAGTAGCAGGATACAAAATTAATGCACAGAAATCTCTGGCATTCCAAACACCAACAACGAATGATCAGAAAGAGAAATTAAGGAAACAATCCCATTCACCATTGCAACAAAAAGAATAAAATACCTAGGTATGAACCTACCTAAGGATGTAAAAGACCTGTACTCAGAAAACTATACGACCCTGATGAAAGAAATCAAAGATGATATACACAGATGGAGAAATATACCATGTTCTTGGATTGGAAGAATCAATATTGTGAAAATGACTATACTACCCAAAGCAATCTACAGATTCATTGCAATCCCTATCAAATTACCAATGGGATTTTTTACAGAACTAGAACAAAAAATCTTAAAATTTGTATGGACATACAAGGACCCCGAATAGACAAAGCAAACTTGAGGGCAAAAAACAGAGCTGGAGGAATCAGGCTCCTGACTTCAGACTATACTGCAAAGCTACAGTAATCAAGACAATACGGTACTGGCACAAAAACAGAAATGTAGATCAATGGAACAGGATAGAAAGCCCAGAGGTAAACCCATACACCTATGGTCAACTAATCTATGATAAAGGAATCTATTGAGGAAAAACAGTCTCTTCAATAAGCTGTGCTTGGAAAACTGGACAGCTACATGTAAAAGAATGAAATTAGAACACTCCCTAGCACCATACAGAAAAATAAATTCAAAGTGGATTAAAGACCTAAATGTAAGACCGAACAGTATAACACTCTTAGAGGAAAGCATAGGAAGAACACTCTTTGACATAAATCACAGCAAGATCTTTTTTGACCCACTGCCTAGAGAAATGGAAATAAAAACTAAAATAAACAAATGGGACCTAATGAAACTTAAAAGCTTTTGCACATCAAAGGAAACTATAAACAAGACGAAAAGACAACTTTCAGAATGGGAGAATATATTTGCAAATGATTCAACTGACAAAAGATTAATTTCCAAAATATACAAACAGCTCATGGAGCTCAATATCAAAAAAATAAACAATCCAGTTGAAAAATGGTTGGAAGACCTAAACAGACATTTCACCAAGGAAGACATACAGATGGACAAGAGGTACATGAAAAGAGGCTCAACATCACTAATTACTAGAGAAATGCAAGTCAAAACTACAATGAAGTATCACCTCACAGCAGTTACAATGGGCATCACCAGAAAATCTAAAAACAACAAATGCTGGAGAGGGTATGGAGAAAAGGGAACCCTCTTGCACTGTTGGTGGGAATGTAAATTGATACAGCCACTATGGAGAATAGTATGGAGGTTCCTTAAAAAACTAAAAATAGAACTATCATATGACCCAGCAATCCCACTACTGGGCATATACCCAGAGAAAACCATAATTCAAAAAGACACATGCACCCCAATGTTCATTGCAGCACTATTTACAATAGCCAGGTCATGGAAGCAACCTAAATGCCCATCGACAGATGAATGGATAAATACAATGTGGTACATATATACGATGGTATATTACTCAGCCATAAAAAGGAACAAAATGGGGTCATTTGTAGAGATGTGGATAAATCTAGAGTCTGTCACACAGAGTTCAGTAGGTCAGAAAAAGAAAAACAAATATTGTATATTAACACATATATGTGGAATCTAGAAAACTGGTACAGATGGACCAGTTTGCAAGGCAGAAATAGAGTCACAGATATAGAGAATAAATGTATGGACACCAAGAGGGAAAAGCGTGGGCAGGGGTATGATGGTGGTGGGATGAATTGGGAGATTGGTATTGACATATATACACTAATATGTGTATAATAGGTAAGTAATGAGAACCTGCTGTATAAAAAATATATAAGTAAAATTCAGAATATAAGATAAAACAAACAAACAAAAGATTATAAAAGCATGCTGCATTGTGTTATTAAAGAAAGCCATTTGTAATGATAAAAGGACTTGAGCAACAGAACGATATAATTCTATATAGGTATGCATCTTATAACAGAGGCTCGAAATATGTTTTAAAAGAACCAAAAAAGATATGTTAAACTACACTAAATTTAATAACTTCAACTCATTATTAAACTTCTCTTTCATTTCTAATAACTTTCTTTAGTCCTCATAGTCATATGATTTTGAAGAATTGACATTCTCTTAAAATATAAACAGAAATCTAAATGGTATGTCTTCTTTAAAATTGTCTATATTATTTTTAAATTATGTGTATCAAAAATGGTGTAGAAAGAGAATTGTATTAACTCTGAAAACATATTTAACACAAGTTGAATAATGCCTCTAGACTCAGCAAACATTATTTATTCCTATTGTATCAACAAAGACATGAGGCAAAGGCCAAATAAGTAAATTACCTAATTTATGCAGTGATCTGTTGTCTGAATCAAAATTAAAATCCCTTAATTTTGGACTCACTAGCCTTGTAGGTCCAAAATTTGTGAATTATAGATAAACACAGAAAACCCAGCTTGGCTTACTCCATGTGAAATCTACTTTCCCTTGAACAATTTCTTGAGTCTGCATCATAAAGACTGTCTTCATAGTGGCATGGTGGCAACTTCCACCCAACTCCAGAAGGTAGATGTCCCTTGGTAATTTTAATGGTTTCTGTTCTTTCGTTTTGCTTTTGTTTTGCAAGTAAAAGAAAACCAGCTTCTCCAACTAACTAAAGCAAGAATAGACTTTATGTAATTGTAGCCAAAGGAGCTTCTTATCTCTTGTCTCTGTCATTTTCTGCTTGTTGATTTCATTCTCTGAGACTGATTTCTTCCATGAGTCTGGAAACAGGTGTCAACATGTCCCATGTTTCAGATGCCTTTTATCACCAAGAGAAGTGGAATCTTTTTCACAGATCCAGTGCTTTTTTTTTTTTGCTTTGTTTTTTTGTTTTGTTTTAACCCTAAGAAAGGACTCTGAAAGGTGTAGACTAAGTTGCATTCCAACCTCTGGGACAACTAACTTTAACTGAGTACTGAGTACTCAGCACCAGTACTGAGGCTCGATGCAAACACTAGAACTAGATAAAATGAAATAGGTAAAGAGCACTTTTTCCACAACAAGAAAGTTGCTGTTCCCAGATAAAAAAGGGAAGGGTGCTGTTATGGATTGAACTGTGTCCCACATTCCCCCCCAGAAAGATATGTTGAAGTCCTAACATCCAGTACCTCAGAATGTGACCTTTCTTGGAAATAGGTTGTTATAGATACAACTAGTTAAGATGAGGTCATACAGCAGTAGCCAGGCCCCTAATCCAATATGACTAGTGTCCTTATACAAAGATGACCATGTGAGTACAGAGAGACACACAAGGAAAACACCATGTGATGACAAAGGCAGAGATTAGAGTTATGCAGCTCCAAGCTAAGGAACACCAAAGATCTCCAGTAATCCACCAAAAGCTAGGAAAAGGCAAGGAAGCATTCTCCCTTATGGGTTTGAAGGGAGCATGGACCTACCAACAACTTGATTTCAGACTTGTAGCCTCCGGAACTGAGACAATAAATTTCTGCTGCGTTAAGCCACCCAGTGTATGGTACTTTGTTGTAGTGGTTTTAGGAAACATATACAGATGCTAAATATCTTGTTTCACTGATATCTTGGGAATAGGGTTGGATGGGGGGAGCACAGAAAGACAAGTGAATCCAGCTCCTCATTTACAAATAGTGCATCACTTGGGAGTAATGTGTTGAATGTGCTCAGAGGCCTGCACAATGGCCAGAAACCACTTAGAGGATTAGGGAAACAAAAGGAATGATCAGGGAATGTTAATGGAATACATTTAATTAAAACATAATGCCAAGTTGTACAAGGCAATTCTTAATATTTTTTTGCTTCAAAAATTGACTTCAATTTCAGTTTTTCCTTCCGGGACCTGCCTTTATTATAAATGGAATAGAAAATGATTTAAACATTTATATAGCATTTTTATGTTCATGATTCACTTCTACATTAAAAAAAAATTCCTTTTAAAGCTTAGCACACAACCTATAAAATGTTGGGAAAGTCTGTTCACTCCCTGCAGACCATATCTTCCTTAACAACTTTCTCTAATTTCAGAAAGGATCATTACTACTTCTTTGCTGTACTAAAAGAGCAGTAAAGCCATTTTTTACAAGGCAGATGTTGTCTGACTGATTGCATATTTGACCAACTTCGTCATTAAAGCATATTCTAGTGAGTAAAATAACCACCATTACTTGCTCCTTTGGGTCATGGCATTAGAAACACAACTTTTTTAAAGGCTGTGTTTTCTGGAAGAGTAATATGTCAGGCAAGATAGCCATTAAAATTTCCAGTTTCAATCGAAAGAAGTATCTGGTTTATTTGTGTGCTTATTTAAATTTCTTTATTACAGAAGAGTTTTTAAATGGTTGAGTAGTATCCAGTCCATTTCTCCACTGACTAGCTATATGAATTTTGGTTTTATTGTGGATTCCCCATCTTCAAATTGGGGAAAATAAGCCCTTAGCAGATAACTGTCTTTGAAGATTAAAAGGAAAATTTTATGTCGACGTTCATTGTAAACAGTAAGGGCTACCTGAATGCTCTTTGTTGTTATCTGTTTTCCTAGCTGAGATCAGAGATATAAAGAGATGAGACCTGCATGTGCTTTTGGAAAGGAGCTGGGGTGGGGTTCTGGGTACTAATCAGCTTCGTGAAGGTCACATAGAGAGCCCTGGTCACCTAGGAAATATATGAAAGGATGAGGAGAGACAGAGAGATGACCAAGGAGGAAGTTTACAGAAGAACTTAAAATGATACAGCCACTTTGAAAGACAGTTTGTTACATCTTACAAAGCTGAATGTAGTCTTACCATACATACTCCTGCAGTTGTGCTCCCAATAAACAAATGAGTATCAATATTAGATGATGGCTATTAACTAAACTTACTGTGGTAATCATTTCACAATACTATATGTAAGTCAAGTCATTATGCTGTATCCCTTAAACTTATACAGTGCTATATGTCAATTATATCTCAGTAAAACTGAAAGAAAAAAAGACAACATGTTCACACAAAAACCTGCACGTGGATGTTTATAAGAGCTTTATTGATAACTGCCAAAACTTGGAAGCAATCAAGATATCCTTCAGCAGGTGAATGGATAAATAACCTGTGGTACACCCAGACAATGGAATGTTATTCAGTGATAAAAAGAAATGAGCTATCAAGCCACGAAAAGACCTGGAAGAAACTTAAATGCATATTGCCATGTGAAAGAAGCCCATCTGAAAATACTATATACTGTATGATCCCAACTATGTGACATTCTAGAAAAAAACAAAACTATAGAGTTAATAGAAAGATCAAAAGTTGCCAGGGAACCAGGGGAAGGAGGGCAGGTTGCATAGGTACAGCATAAGGGATTTTTAGAGGAGTAAAACTGTTTTGTATACTATGGTAATGATGCATACATGACATTATCAAAACCTATAAAACTGTAAAACACAAAGAGTGAATCCTGATGTAAACTATGGATTTTCGTTAAGGATAATATATCAATACTGGTTCATCAGTTGTAACAAATATGTCCCTAATAATGCAAGATGTTAATCATGGAGAAAACTGTGGGTAGAGTAGAGGGATTCTCTGTACTTTCTGCTCATTTTTTTTCTCTAAATAGAGTCTATTAATCTAAAACAAAACAAAGTTGCTGACCTCACATATAGATCATGCTATACCCTAGATGCCACTTGATGTGTTGCCTTTGAGACTTTCCATAGAATCACAGTAAAATATATGTAGCAGCACTTTTGTTTATTAAATTATTTTCTAATCTTGTCCCAAACAGGATTTAAATAAGCTGGATAAAAAGGCCTGGGGGGCTTCCTTGGTGGCGCAGTGGTTGAGAGTCCGCCTGCCGATGCAGGGGACACGGGTTCGTGCCCCGGTCCGGGAAGATCTCACATGCCACAGAGTGGCTGGGCCCGTGAGCCATGGCCGCTAAGCCTGCGCGTCCGGAGCCTGTGCTCCGCAACGGGAGAGGCCACAACAGTGAGATGCCCGCGTACCGCAAAAAAAAAAAAAAAAAAAGGCCTGGGGACCATGCTGTGGTGGTTAAGTACGTGTGGACTGTCATGCTGCTGGTCTGCTGGTCCATGTGGTCTCTGGGGCAATGACACTGGGGTCACTGCACAGTGCCACTTTGTTTGCTCCGTGTTTTGCAGACTGGCTGCCTGAAGGCCTCCAGGTATTTAATACACAAATAATCTCACCTCAGAAATGTGTCAAGGGTTTCATCCCCATACTTCAAGACTAAAGAAACATCTTCTTGAGGAGAAATCACTTTCATCACTACAGTCACGCAGGGTATTTGTGACCAGCTTTAGATATTTCTGTTCAGATAGAAGGCCTCATTCTTTCCTACTTCAGAATATTTACTCCTTCATATGCTTCATCTTAAATTCTATGTGGTTTAGTTCACTTGATTTCTCTCTAATAATAACATCATCTGGTCTTCCATTCTTATAAAATTGCCAATCTAAGGAATATAGTCCAATAAATACAGTGCTCTAAAGAGAACCGCTGTTCCCCTCAGACTCAAGGAGAGTGTTCAGGAGGGAGCTGAAAGCTCTTGTCACAGTCTCCATCTTCCTCCTTTCCTTAAGAAAGCAGTGAGTTAACCTCCAAAGAAACTCTGCAAAGCCTAGAACACCAAGATTGTCAGGAAACCACCAAAAGCTAGGAAGAGGCAAGGAAGGATTCTCCGTACAGGTTTGAAAGAAGCATGAACCTGCCAACAGACTTGCCATGTGGGTTCTGAATCATTGAGTCTCTATCTTAAAAAAAAAAAAAGAAAGAAAAAGAAAGAAAAGATAAAAGAAAAAAAAGGAAAAGAAGAAAAAAGTGTGGCCTGATTTATGTACATTTCTGTCACTGGCAAAATCTACCTTTTCTTTTGGAAAAGTAACTATGTGAGAAGCCATACCTAGGGAAGACCCAGAGTCTAATCCTCTAACAGGATTAATTAGCTAAACTAGTATTTACCAAAATATAATGTGTATACTGCTATTGGTATGAAAAGATTTGATGTGGTACATGAATAATGGTAGTACATGACAGTTATGCATTTGTTTTATTGTGCATTATAAAAGTATAACTAGCACATTAAATTTTTGGTTTTATGGAATTATTGCTTGGGAACAGGGAAAAAAGAGTACTGTTACAGAAAAATAGTATAGCCGATACATGGCTAAGGCAAAATCATAGAGAGGCAAATCCAGATGATAAAGTTTGGGAAACACAGCTTTCAACAAACAAAACGGGCACATTAAATTCCCCTAATAAATTACAGTCATAACTGACTCTTTGACTTTTAAAAAATAAATCTAACCAAGGGAAACAAAAGTCAAGGAGCATCTGAAAAGTGTTGGGATTAAGTCCAGTAAATTCTTAAAGCTTGTTGATTGAGTCAGTATTTTTAATCAAACCTTCCTTCAAAGTCAGGTCATGGCTTTAAGTGTAAAATTCTTTGTTAAGACCTCAATTCTTATGGTCTTTGGAAGACCTCAGCCTTCCAAAAAAGAATGCAAGTCCATGTGGATGTCTCATAACATTTCCCACTTAATATTGCCAAGATAAGCTTAAGTCTTGACTCCCAGATCTACTTTTTGTATTTTTTGCCCCAGTTAATGGTTATCTCTAGCCAACCAAGTAGAAAATCTTTCATATTCAGTCACCATGGCCATTACTTCTACCTCTTTAATACCTTCCAAATAAATTCACTTCTACTCACTGATACTGCAGTTTTCTAGGCCATTATTATCTCTTCTCTCTTTGGGATCCAATTTCCACATCACTTTCTCTGGGGAACTTTCCCTTACACTGGATGTGTTCAAATGGTTCCCTAGAGCACACATTTCTTCTCACACCCAATTACAATTTTTTGTCAATTTGTCCCATTGCCTCTGTTACACAAAAGAACTGCTGAAGCTTGTACCTTGTTAGCCTTAATCATTGCTGTATCCCCATCAATTGGTAATATAGATGCTTAATAAATATTTTTGAATGAATAAATAAAATAAAATAATTAGTTAATGGATTCTTTCAACAGCCTTCTAACTGGTTTATCTCCATACTTGACAATCCTTCCATCCCTTATCTGTAGCTAGAGTGCTTGTTGTAAAATACAATCTAAAAACCATGGTGTTATTTTAGGCTTTTTGGTTGAAGATTACAGAAAATGAACTTAAGCTCACTGAAAAAATTTAAAAGGGGACTTAACTTCAAGGATTGTAGCAATAGTGTCAGTTCTCTGCCCACATGTCCTTGGACCAGTATCCACTGTCCACCAAGTGGGTCCTGGTGTATCCCTACTCTCCACAGCCAGAACGGGAATCAGTGTTCAAGAGCTTCTCTCAGATGTAGGCACAGAAAACTGGAATTCTCTTAACATTGGGGTCTTCCCAGGGGCAGTTCTTAACTAATGGCTGACAGGGGCGGGGGTAGAAATACCTGGGTTCCCTGCACACCTGACTGTGAAAACTCCAAGGGTGTGAACAACACTGCCTCAAGGATTGCCCTGAGGTGTTGAGCCAGAGTCCCCTCCATTAGGTTTGTCTTCACACTGCACCCTCCATTGCTCCCTGATCCCATTTACTCTACTTTCTTATTTTTCTGGAAATGCTTCTAAAATAAATACTTTTTTCATGAATCTATGTCTTAAAGTCTGCATCTAGGAATCCAAACTAAAATAAGAATGCATGGTGTCTACAGGACCCAAGGCTAGGAAAGCATTCAGGTCTTGGTAGCATTCAGGAGCTAAGACTAGAAATATGAAAGAAGACAAGAATAATTTCAGGAAAGGTGTCTCACTTTGTCTCCAGCCTCTGCTTTTCTCTTGATAGTTGTTCCATATTTAACTCTCTGCTTCCAAACCTTCTAGACAGAATATATAATTCCATGGCTCTCAAGTAAAGATTCCCATCTCTACTTTTGGGTGGTCCTCAGATCCGACTCAAAAGACACGGCATCTGATTGGGCTAATCTATCTGAAGTTTAACCAACAATCCATAGCCAAAGAGATAAGGTCCTACAGTACAAACACACCAGGTGGATTAAGCAGAGAGTTTCCAGAGCAAGAAAGAATAATTGTTAGCTGACTAGGGTACATATAAAAGTGTAAAGTAACACAATGATTCCCCACTTAAAATCCTTAAGTGGTCCCTAATAATTTTTAGAATTCCAAAAACCCTCCCAAGACATGTAGGGTCTTTATTATGTAGCTTCATTCTTGCCTCTACCTGCCTCAAAACCCATATGAACTATTTATAACATATGTGCTCTCTCTTATCTCTGATGCTTAGAATTTGCTCTTCCATCTTACTGAAGCATTGTGCATCTTTCATGCACACATCTTTCATCTGACCAACTCCCATTAGTACTTCCAAATTAACTCAAGCATCATACTCTCTGCAAAACCTCCACTAATACCCCGAGTCTGTGTTAGGGACCCCTCTACTGTGAGTCTCGATATTACCCCACACTGTAAGTTTTTGTCTACTCAGCTGCCTCACAGATAGAATAGAAAATCCTAAAGGGCAAACAAGCACTATTTCTTATTATATTTTATTGCCTCAATACTCAACAAAGTGCTTTATATCATATAGATATACAGTAGAATTTTTTTTTTTTTTATGAAGGAAAAAAGGAAGGGAAGAAAGAAAGAAACTTGAAATAACCACTGGGCAGACCAGAAGTTGACATGATCAGATTTGCATTTTTAAAAGATTACTCTGACAGCATTGTAGAAAATAAATTGGGAAAAGGAATGTATTTTTAAAAACTTTGTTTAACATTGGAGGGCTTAGCTGCTGGAACAGATAATTACATACTCCTCCCTATCTTAATCCAGTTTTCTGATAAGACCCATCTGGCATGTGTCTGAGGGGTGACATAACAGAAATCCACCCCTTCTGTATCTTCTAAAACTATACTCCAAGATACCATCTACCAGATAATACAATGCCCCTTGTAGAGCATTCATGTGATAAATTTCTCTCAAAATCTAAGGTAAGGAAAGTCCTAGTCCTACACTGTAGGTGTACACCTATACCCACAGTCTGATACTGTATAATACACAATCTGGAATTTTTCTAGAGCTGTTTCTAGAGTATTGACTTTATCCCAATTAGCAAGTAACTCCCCTAGCATCAGGAACCATGGCTTTTAATTCTCTTGTATCCATAGTAACGCCTAACAGAATGCTAAAGTACACACAATCCATTACATATAATTGTAAATTGAAAAATATATTATCAGCTAATATGCAAGCAAATCTAGAACTATGAAATAAATCAACTTGGCTATTTGAACCGAGATGAAAAACAATGGTCATGCTAGAAAAGAAGGATTAATTCAAATTCTTCATGCTACTAATCCTGGTCTCTGGAGACTAAACTCATCTTTTGGCAGCACATATAAGCTGAAAAAATTGTAACGAACAGATCCATATATCTTGTTAATTAATTACAGATGCATAAGCTCTTACTGGTCCAGCCACCTCTTGTTTGATTTTCCGGCAGACTCCTGCAGTACAGAAAAATGATGCTTTACCTAAAAATGCGTTTCTTTGAGGTAATTACTGTTGTTCTCATTTTACAAACAAGAATTAGGCCTAGAGTTACCAAGTGTCCTCCTCAAAATCCCACAGGTGGTTAAATGGGGGGGGGGGCAGGGAATTGATACCAGGTTTATCTGGCTCCAAAACCCATATTCTTCCCACTGTACATTCCTGTCTTTCTAAAATGGTATTTAAAACAAGGGGTGGATATTCAGGGAAACCTGACCCATGCTGTTGCTATAATTCATTGGGCACAAAGACTTCACTAAAGAAATAAGAGCTACATGAAGCCCAAAGAGAAGAAAGCAATTCCTTGGTTGCTATAGGTGTTTGAAGAGTTTAATGTATTCACATGAAAGCTTTTGTAACATTTTGTAACACTCCAACATCTCTGAGAAGAACATAGGAGCAGACATTTTTCTCATCCGAGCCTGTACCTCCTCTCCAGGAGCCAAGTTTGGCAGAGAAGTCCACAAACCAGGTAAAGGGGGACCTTAAGCAAGAGAAGGTCCAAAGCATCAGGTTCAAGACAACAGATAGAAGACAACTATCAGATTGAAGCTGAGGGGCCTCTGGATCTCAGTTTCCTTATTTATAAAATTGGGATGATAAGAGATTTAGTGATTAAAGGGAAGGCTACATGTAAAACACTTAAAATAAAGCCCTGATCAATAATTCTTAGCTATTATGTCGACCACAGAACAGGCAAGATTGACGAAATGGGATCCAGAAGTTGAAGCTGGAAAGATTCCCAGAAACAAGATTTGTATATAGACAAGAGCCCGAAGCAACAAAAGGCAGTTCGGGTGATGCAGGGGGGGGAAAAAAGAAGGAAAGAAAAGAGTGTATTATTTCACAAACTCAGCACAAAGATGAGAACAGTCTTCCCTCCCTGCCCTTCTGACTTCTCCTCTCCCCATGCATCTCAGAGTGATTCTCAACCATGGTAAAATTTAAGAATACTGACCTAGTCTGTCCTCACTGCTAGAAACTACCTAGTAGGAAAGGAAAGATCAATCATCCCAGGCTTACCTATGAGAAAACTGTAGCCCAAAGAGGTAACTAGACCAAAAATCATACAATGAGTAAGTGGCAGAACCTAAATGTGGGTGTAGAAATCTGGATTCAAATGCCAGGCTCTTAACCATTTTGCTGTCTCCACTGTCTATCGTTTAGTAACTGACTTCATTAGAAATTCTAACCTGAAAAGGTTAAAAGACTTCTTCATAGAAAAGTTTTAAAACTTTGCATTTTATTACTACAAATATTTAGATTCACTTTGTCTAAAAAATAATGGCATCTACAAAGTGATGACAGAGAGAGGCCCTTTGATACCTGCTTTAAGAAATAAATAATTATGGTTTGTAAAATCAGTGAGTTGAGGTTTGTGGGCAAGTAAATTTCCAAAGGGGTTACAAAGATTTTACTAAGGTTAGATATTGCTCTGGCAGTTTTGCTTGCCTCACATTTTTGAAGTGACCTTAAAGCTGTCTTTCCTTGGAATTATTGCCCCAAGGTCCTCCAGGAGCTGGCTAAACCTATAGCCATGAGGTGAATTAGAATTAGTCCACAGCAAAGAGGCCGATATGGATAGAGAGGTGTGAGTGAGGGTAGAGAGCTGTAGGAGATGAGGTCAGAGATATAACAGGAGTCAGATTGTATAGGTATGGGATCTTACAGTCTATTGTAAAATTCTCAATTTTTACTCTGATGGAGTGTTAATAGGTGTTCCATGAAAAAAAGATTCTGTGATCAGAAAACTGTGGATTAAGTTAAATCAGTTTCTTTACTCCAGAATTTTTCATAGCTGTTACATTGCTAATGAGTCCTGTCTTTGTTCAAGAAGTTGGAAAACTGTGTGTCTGTGTTATTGAGTGGATAGTGAAACTGTTGACCATAGTTAAGAATATAGAAGGCAGATTAGGTGTGACCAGATGGGGAAGAACAAATTGAGTTAACACGTAAAATTTGAAGTGCCTATGGGAATATCCAGGCAGAACTACCCAAAAGACAGTTGAGTTTAGATCTCAGGTAAAACTTCAGAAATAAATATATAAATTTGAGAATTAAATCTAAATATGTATGAAGTCTATGGTTATGCTGCTCCCGTGAAGAAAAGAGTGAGGGATCACCCACTCCATCTACAGAAGGAGGATCAGGGTCTGAACTTCCTATTTGAGTTATTTCCTATTTGAGTTGCATTATGTAGATTTCTTGAAAAATTGCTCAGCTCTCTAGATCACTCAGTCATGCAGCTTGGTTCCAACATTTATTTCTCAACCTATTTTCTTTTATATCATGCAGTAACGTCATATTTGGACTTATTGAAGTTCACCAACAAATGCAAGAAAGGGGAATAGGAATGGAAGGAGGGAGGGAAGGAAAGAAGGAAGGGAGGGAGGGAGGAAGGAGAAGAAAGAAAGAAAGAAAGGAAGGAAGGAAGAAAGAAAGAAAGAAGAAAAAAGAAAGAAAGGTAGGTAGAAAGAAAGAAAGAAAGAAAGAAGGAAAGAGAAAGAAAGAAAGAAAGAAAAGAAAGAAAGAAAGAAGGAAGGAAGGAAGGAAGGAAGAAAAGGAGAAAAGAAAAGGAAGAATCTATTCACTTAATTTTCTTCTTTGAGGATCACTGTGCTTCTGTTTTATGTCATCATTGTTTTTTTCCAGACCAACTAATGTGACAAAAGCAATATATCCAAGAGATGACTCACCTTTCCAAAATATTGAGAGATAAATTTAACTCACATTTCAAGAATCACCTTCCTTTTTCCTTGCCTTTTTTTTTTTTAATCTGGAAACAAAAAACTGGATATTTTGGTAACTGAGTAACTTGGATCTTTGCTTAGTTTAATGGCAAATTTGAGTTAATGGACTAAATTAGCAAAATGAATCATAGTGAACATTCCCTATCCAGGCTTATTAAATTTCTACTATACAGTCACTCGAAGTCTCTTTCATGGAAATGTGTCCACCTTCCAAAGGCCACATGCTATGCTCTTAACAGTACTTTAATTTTAATGAGGAGTGATTTATCCATTGAACTTGATTGTCAAATTAAACCATATCTAATTCTAGGGCACTGATTGTAAATGTGAATACTTGAACTTGATTCAGAACTATCAAGCATGCTTAGAACTTCAGTCAGTTAATCCTGCTGGAATCTTAGTCTCTAAAGACCAAAGTCACGGAAGTATGTTTTGGCTTTAACATGCAGACATTTTTCCCTTGCCGTAGTCCTTTTGTTTTAAAATCATTTCCTTGAGAACAAAGCAGGTTTCCTTTTAAGCTAGCAAGCTGATTTTTAGAAAGCACTAGTTTTATTTTCCTGGTTATAGAAAAATTTGTGTTTTTCTAGTTATAGAAAAATGTTTATGCTGCAAAACCTAAGTGAATTAGTTATTCACTGGGATCTTTATTAAAAAGAAAATAATAACAATAGTTAATATTCATTAAGTGCTTACTTATGTGCCCAACACTCTGTCACAAAAATCCATGAGTTAAATACTTCTTAAATCTCCATTTTTATTCCCAACACAAGTGAGAAAATTAAAACACAACAAGATGAATTAAGTTGTCAGTGGTCACAAATAGTAGAACCAAGATTTGAACCAAGGCAGTTAGAATCCAGCATGTGTGCTCTTAATTCCTACATTATACTACCTCTCAAACAAAAGGAAATAAAAAACAAAAAGGAAGAGAAGTCAATCCATATAGAATGAGCTAAACAGAATATGCTTATAGTAATAGGCCAAGGAACAAGGGAAATAAAGTCAGAATATGTAAGAGGTGAGGTCCATAGTTGGGCGACTTTTTGAAGTGTATCTGACAAAACTGTAAGATATTTAAGGCGTACAATGTAATGATTTGATAAATGTATATACTGTGAAAAGACTCATTAATTTAATTAACATATTCATCACCTCTCGTATTTATATTTCTGTGTGTGAGAGAATATTTAAATTCTACTCTCTTAGCAAATTTCAATTATACAATACAGTCATGTCAATTATTGTCTAATAAGTCACCTAAAATTAGAGCATGGAACACTGGCTTTCTCACAGTTGAAATTTAAGTTGATTCAGAATAATCTATGATATTCTTTCAGGTTAAAGTAGTTTTGGTTCTTTTGCTATCAGTCAAAATTGTAAATAACAAAAGTTCAAAGAAAGTCAAATGAACACTAGGGTAGCATTGTATCTGTTACCAGGAATGTGCTTTGTAACAGAAGTGACAAAAAAGCCTGGTTCACCAGGAAGAGTCCTGCTTACCCTCCTGTTGTCCCAGCCCATTTTCAATTATTCCTCCTTTCATTTTAATGCATCCCTGTTAGATGATAAATTTTATGGTCACCTAGATATAACCATGCTCTCACCTCCTCGAGAAAAGCTAAAATAAATGCTATAAAATGCAATTTTCATTTTTCTACGTTTCTCATCATTACAAACTGATGATTCCCATGAAATGGTCTGTATTCAGGGTAGTCAAAAAATATCTCATATCTAAAGCACTATTGTTCAATAAGTAAGTATAACTCTTTTAAGAATTATATTTTAGTTTTCCAAAAAGCCTATACCATAAGCACTGTGGAATTAAACTAAAGTCTCCAATATCTTCTGGCTCAAGTTGAAAAGAATTCCTGTTCTCAAGGATAGTAGCAGTAAGAGCAAGAAGACAGCTTGACATATTGAAACTCTTAATGTTAATGAAATGAGGTTGAATCAACAGTCATTTTAGGTTCTTTGTAAAACAAAACTATTTCAAAAAATAATCAGCTTTCAACATGCACTCATGTGATCATATTTTCATCCCAATATTTTTTCTTTGCAGAGTTTGATAAACACACAACAGATGATTTAACTTGGTATTTTTCTTGTGATCTATTTTCTAATTTATTAGATGACCTGCGTTACTCTCTGATTTGTTTTATTTTTATTTACATTATTTTAACTCCAAGTTGGGGCCATGAGAATACCTCAGAGAATGCTCTAAAGATAGTGCATTCGTTTCTTATTGCTGTATAACAAGTTACCACAAACTTAAAACATTATCTGACAGATTGGGATCAGAAGTCCAGGCACAGCTTAACTGTGTTTTCTGTTCAGTCTTACAAAACTACAGTCAAGGTGTGGGCCAGGCTACGTTCCTTTCTGGAACGTGAGGGTCCTCTGCCAAACTCATGTGGTTGTTGGCAGAATTCAGTTCCTAGTGGTTGTAGGATTGAGGTTACCGGTTTTTTGCTGTCAATCATAGGCCACCCTTGGCTCTTTGGGGCAAATCACATTTCCTTGCCATGTGGCCTCTCACAGGTCCTCTTGTGACAGGAACTTACTTCTTCAAAGCCACTGAGGAAGAGTCTCACAAAATAGTAGAGTCCATCTTTTAAGGGCTTTCATCTGATATATATCAGGCCCACCCAGGATAATCTCCAGTGTGATTAACACAAAATCTACTGTACCTGTATCTGAAAAACCCCTTCACATTTGCCATACATATAATCTAGTCAAGGGAATCATGTCCCATCACCTTTGCCATATGCTGTTGGCTAGAAGCAAGTAAGTCACCAATTCTGCTTGCGATTAAGGGGAGGAATTTGTACAAGGACGTGACTCATTGAAGGTGTGTTCATCATAGTTAGTGACAGTATCTTTCATTGTCTTTGAAGCTCCCTAAAGTACTTGACAAACAAAAGATGACTAATAAATATTTGTGGATGTGAAAACTTAAAAAGAGAAGTGGCCATTTGGATGGTTCCAAAAGGCATCCTCAAAGAGAAGAGTGTTGATCTGGAGAAGTGGTATGCCATCAAGAGGTGGGTGTAGGTCTGACAAGCTCACCAAATTTCAGGACTAATTTAGAGATTCAATGAAGATCTGTCTTTCCATCAGAAAAAAAATCTTCCCAAATATATATCTTCCAAATAATCTTCCATATAAAATCTTCCCTGTTCTCTACCTGTTTTGAAGAAAAATGCATCACCCGGGTGGTAAAACTTTCTGAGCACAGGGGTGGGGAAGAAAGTAGATATAGAATTGGAATTTTGTGTCTAGTGTAGATATTCATAGTGACCAGCTGGAAGAGCACTATTTAATTAGTCTAAGCCAGTCATCAGAAGACCTGAAGTGCCTCATTTATCACAGATGAACATTTCAGTGAAGTACTCTTCTTAAGAAATTTTTTTTTCTCTAGCCAGCAGTTATATTATGAAAATAAACTAATGTTTTAGGTTGTCTAGAGAGATACTAGAAAGATTTGTTTGTGTAGCCATATCATTTCATAATATTTTTGTAATTTAGATTATTAATTCTACTTAGTAACATGTAAAAATAATAAATGCATTAACAAAGATCTTCAAACATAAAACAGATGTTCAAAGGACCATGGAAGGAATAAATTATGGACAAGGAAAGAAGCAACCATGCAATCATACTTTCACCTGCCCATGTGCTTCACATGTGTAGCTCACTGGCAAAAAATTTGCTCGAGAGCTTTGGGTCATAAACCAAAACCATGTCAGTCTGTTTTCACTGATGTTACCAAAAAACTCTTGATCTGCCAACATAGTTGCAATGTCATAAACTCAACTGAGGCAAACTGCTTGTTACTCAGCAGGAAATAGAATTATGTTTCATGTGGGCCTTTATTTATTCCCTCTGTGATGAGCATTTTGCAGAATAAACACTTGCAACTGAGTATTCTACATCTATGGAATCTCTCAACAATATAAAGAAAATAAATCCCCTTTCAAGATAGTGGATAATTTTCCTTGTGAATACAATTAACAACAGACCATAGATAATACATATTAGATTGCTTTCTGTGTCTTTGAAATTTTCTAAAAATTTCTAAAACATCTCAAGATGTTGCATCAAATTAACTGCTACAGGACTATTTGTGAAAGCTACTACTATTTAAGGGGAAACCTTACCATATCCGAGTTTATGTTAAGTCTTACCAAATCCCCGGAAAAGAAAATCCAGAGAAATGATGATCAAGGCTATAACTGTAGCTAATCTCAAGAAACCTCGGGCCAGAACATAACGTCACAATGGCTAAGGAGTTATGAAAAAAAAAGAAATAAAGACACTGATTTTACAAGTTAAAAGAAGAGAAAATGGGTCATATTTACTATTAGTTGAATCCCTGTCACACTGAATTTAAATAAATATTTATTGAGTAATTTATTTCCCATCATACTTAATGGGTGAATTTTGAAAGCAAGACTTCAAAACCTAACCTATAACTTCCCTCTCATGTAAATTTTTAAAAAGTTTTATTGGAGTATAGTTGTAAATTGATACAACCACTATGGAAAACAGTATGAAGGTTCCTTAAAAAACTAAAAATAGAACTACCATATGACCTAGCAATCCCACTACTGGGCATATACCCTGTGAAAACCATAATTCAAAAAGAGACATGTACCACAATGTTCACTGCAGCACTATTTACAATAGCCAGGACATGGAACCAACCTAAATGTCCATCAACAAATGAATGGATAAAGAAGATGTGGTACATATATACAATGGAATATTACTCAGCCATAAAAAGAAATGAAATTGAGTTATTTGTAGTGAGGTGGATGGACCTAGAGTCTGTCATACAGAGTGAAGTAAGTCAGAAAGAGAAAAACAAATACTGTATGCTAACACATATATATGGAATCTAAAAAGGAAAAAAAAATGGTACTGATGAACCTAGTTGCAATGCAGGAATAAAGAGATAGACATAGCGAATGGACTTGAGGACATGGGGTAGGAGGGCGAAGTGAGAGTAGCACCGACATATATACACTACCGAATGTAGAATGGATGGCTGGTGGGAAGCAGCTGCATAGCACAGGGAGATCAGCTCGGTGCTTTGTGAAGACCTAGAGGGGTGGGAGAGGGAGGGTGGGAGGGAGGCTCAAGAGGGAGGTGATATGGGGACATATTGATGCATATGGCTGTTTCGCTTTGCTGTGTAACAGAAACTAACACAGTATTGTGAAGTAATTATACTCCAATAACAATCTAGTTTTAAAAATTATCTATTTTATATACAGTAGTGTATATATGTGAATCTGAATCTCCCAATTTCTGCTCCCCCCATATCCCCTGGTAACCATAAGTTTGTTTTCTACATCTGTGACTCTATTTCTGTTTTATAAATAAGTTCATTTGTACCCTTTTTGTTTTTTTGGATTCCACATACAAGCAATACCATATGATATTTGTCTTTCTGTGTCTCTCACCCTTTCCTCTAGCAACCCATATTTGTATCTTTGAGGCAACTGGTATACCAGTTATTGTGTATACTTTCGCAAATATTTTAGGAATGTGCAAGCAAATATATATTTATTTCTGGTTTAACCTCATAAATATTTGAATGTTACATTTTTCAATCTACTTCTGATAATAAGCAGGGTTTCTTTTAACTGCTCATCTGCTCTGGCCAAGCTTCTAGGTGTTTGGCATTAAAGCTCTTAATTAGCACCATGTTCCTCCATATCTCTTTATATATCCGGGAGAGAAAGAAATGAGAAAAGAAAGAAACAAAACAAAGCAAAAACCTTGCAAACATTTTTCTTGTAATATATTGGTAATTTTCATTTTTAAAAATCTGAACATTTTACTTGACCCCAAATTTAACGAGTCTAAGATATGTGCTAAAAAAGCTAATGTATTCCTATTGCCTTAATAGTATATATCTAGATAAAATTAGGTTAGAATTGGAATTTTCTGTCTAGTTCTAGGCACCATCATTTAAAGGAATATTGGCCAAGTCATACAACCAGAAGAGGTTTATCTGAATAAGGATCTTCTGGGAAAATTGTTTATATGAAGATTGCTTTTGGAGTAGATGAACCGGGAGAAAACATGCAAATAAGTTCCAAAAATTTGAAGACTCTCATGCTGAAGAATTACTGTGTGGATTCTGAGTTGCTTCAGGAGGGCTGGCTGACAGGGAGTAGTCTATCTCAGGAAGTGACTGTCCTCAGAAGTTGAAATTGCTAACCACAATTACATAAAATTTCCCCCAGAAACAAACAAGAAATACCCAACTTTTCCTCGGACAGGAAAGAAGAGGGCAGAAAGAGAGGGGAGATTATAACAGCATGGGTCTTCAGAAAACTCTGCATTCAGGTAATGTGGATGGGAAAAGGTTCAAAAGAAGGCTGGGACCAGAGCTTGTCGACCTAATAGGTTACCCTATCCCTCCCCCGACACCACCACCACGCCCCTTTCTCAAGATCTGACTTAAGCTTTCATCTTTTTCCCTGCTGTGTTTGAGAACATGACCGACTTTTCATTGCCTATTGTTTTCCTAATTGGAAACTCAATTATTAGTGAGAGTGTTGATGGGTGCCAATGTGAGGTTTGATTACCTAAATTCCCCACTACAATTTGCTTTTAGAAGGAATCCAGGTTGATATTTCATGGCATCTAGACTTCCCAATGCTGCAAAATGATTTTGACTTCATTATGGCATAGCAATGGATTTATCTATCATACAAGCAAAAATAAAGGTGATAATAGTCTTTAATGTGCTAGGAAAATGTTTATGGCACTTTGAAAATTGGAAAGGCTGCATTTAAAAGTATTCAAGCACGAGAGGAAATGAAGGCATGTGCTAGGATTATGTGAAGGCGGGTTTTATCTCAGAGGGAAAGCCTTTATGAGAAAAGTCTGCTCACCACAGCTGGGTCTGCTTGGAAAGCACGGAGAGATGGGAAGAGTGGAACGTCAACAATCATACCGTGAGGTTAGGGATCTCTAGGGTTGAATTAGGAGGTAAAACGGGAAGCATTTATGTACAAAAGGAAGTTTTGTAAATGGTTTTGACATTGATCATGGGATTTCAATAAGTTCAATTTTACTGGATCATAAATTGTGCACAGTAGAAAGAAATTCATAACTGAGGCAGCTCTGTGGTCAATGACTGTACTAATACTTGAAATGTTAAATCTGTGAATTATGTTTTATAGGTAAAATCTTCAGCTTCAGAAGATTGTTATTTTTGTTCCTTATAGGTTTCAACAATATACAGCTCCAACGGTCAGAATATAGCTTTTTTAAAAGAGATTGCATATTCTTTTTCAAATTTCTGGAATCACTTCATTATTTAAGAGATCTTATTTTAGATTATTGGATAATATGTAACTCGGTCAATCTTGTTAGAAAATTACATTAAATTGAGTGCACATTGAAGGCACAGTGTAACTTAAAATATGAAAACAATATAAGACATTAGCATCTGCTTAGGGTTCTGCCACATGAGTCAGAACAGCATAGTTGAGTACATGCACCTCAGTGGTTTTTCAGCTAGTAAACCAGATGTTTGGCCTACATGACATCAAACATCCAATCTGTCTAAATACAATTATTTGCCTTACTAAAATGATTACTTTCTTCAAGACAGCTGCACTCTGATCATTTAGTTAATTTTTGTGTCACGTACAACATCTATATAGATAAAAATAAGTTTTTCTACATAGAAATTTATTGGGAGATTTTGAATTATTTGACTATTTTAGTGCATACATGAACTCTGCATTTTACTTTATTCTGTCGATCTAATCTCTATTTCCTTCATTATATACAACAGAGAGGATGTTTACTAAGCACTAAAGAGATGTGGTATGCTAATTACCATAAAATGTACTTCTCACATGAAATATCAGGTAAAAATGAACATCTCTAATTCTCTTTTCATCAGGTCATTTCCTCTGGCTTTGATGACTTCTATCAAACACTTAAGCAGTTTGTTTCACGTTCATCAACAGCCACTGTCTAAAATTCCTGACAAAAATGCATCAGTAGCCTTATTAAATAATTATTAATAAAATGTCAGTAGGCTTAATCTTCACTGAAACTGAGTTTTGCTCTTTGTCATCATTCCCAATCTAATTTGACTTTTGCTTTAATGAGTTCCCTTCCTCTCGGGCACAAACCAGCATTCATTTCCTTTCTGCAGGACTCTCTATCAATGTTACTCTTAGCTAAAATATAACCAGTGCGGCCAGTTTGTACTTCATCAGTGAAAGAAGTTGTTTATTCATTTTATAAAAATGATTTATGGATGAGAACTTTAAGTACACAGAGAGCAAGGCAAAAAGAAGAGAATAACGGTTCTGACCATGAATGCAGGTGTTGTTTAAAACTCCAGTGCTTTGTACATAAAGGAAACTTTTGCATGTTGTAAGAGATCTCACGTGTTTTGCTAAGTGGGTTTAGATGATGCCTTGAGGAATACTGTTCCTTGGGTCCAAATTCCTGATAAATATCTACGCTCATTTGGAGGATAAAGCAAAAAAAGGAGAGGTTCTTCATTTTATAGCACAAATGGTGCTTAAAGCGTCTGTAGCTGTCAGCTTGAAATTAAAACAAGAAATCTGTTTGCATGTGACAAGCTTAAATCAACTCCAAATGATGTCCAAATTGGACAGAGTTCGGATTTTGTCACCATAGTCCCGACATTTCAGTTTAGATTAAGAACAGACTCATTTTCTACTGTGTCTCT
This sequence comes from Neophocaena asiaeorientalis asiaeorientalis, assembly GCF_003031525.2. NCBI lineage: Eukaryota > Metazoa > Chordata > Mammalia > Artiodactyla > Phocoenidae > Neophocaena > Neophocaena asiaeorientalis. Next base: position 3,730,042 of record NW_020174553.1, read on the forward strand.
GGAAAGGATAGCTCCCCTTCCAGCCGCTCAGAAAGGAGGCCTCACTCACGTTAATTACCGTCACACAATACTACAACACACAGGTACCTTAAGCGCAGAAAGATATTTTCCTAATTCTTAAAAAGATAAGTAATATGCATATTTGTTTTCTTAAATTCATATTAATATGTATCAATTAAACATAATATAATGTGTTAAAATTTTCACCTTCATCATTTGTATTGTACTGAATAGGACTTAGAAAATAACTGGAAAACTTTTATCTAGATGAATGTTTTCTTTTATGTATAAAAATATTACTCCTATTACTTAATTACTATTATAGTTTGTCTTAAATTATCACAGTGTATCTGTCAACAAATTTTATTGTAGATTAATACTGCTTTGGATTTTAAAAAAGAGAGAGAGAGAGAAAGAAAAGTCAATTTGATCACTGCCCAAGGATAAAAGTCTAGATTTAACATATTATAACTTTTTAAATGTTTATTTTATATTGGAGTAGAGTTGATTAACTGTAAAATTATTGTAAAAGATGATCAATACCTGGAGGAAAAGAAAAACTCTTTTTATTTAAACGAGAAAGACATAAACGGTATAAACCTGAGGCAATAATCTGAAAATGGTCTCAAAGTCTTGGAATTCTTTGTTTAGGAATGTTAGGACCACAAGACATTCACCAGCCCACCCATCCTTGAGTGGAGGCAGCAGGTCCATTGTGACCTGACTGCCATGTGTTTCCTCTTCTACTTAATCATATTTGGAGAAGACAAGTAAGTTATCATTTGAGACACCCTGGAGTAGTGGAAAGTATAGGTTTTATATGTGTCCTTGTGTCAATTATTCACTTCAAGGAGCTAAAAGAATTTGAAATATCATGTAAAATTCTAGCAAATACTAAGGACTCAAAAAATGCCTACTTAACCTCCTGCAGATCACCCCCGCCCTTTATTCATTCATTCACTCATTTCTTAATGATTAGATAACATGCAATTCAGAAGAACGATGCTGCAATAAAAAATAGACCCTAACATTTCAGTCACTTAACAATACAGACTTGTACTTTTTGCTTAAACTACAGTCCTGTTCATTCAGATAGGTGAGGCAACTCCTATATACCATCTTTCAGGACCCCTGACTGTCATCTTCAAATGTAGCTATGAAGATCACCTGGACAGCTGTCATCCCAGTCCACTGGGAAGGGAAAAGAGAACAGAGAAGCACATGGGAGCTTTTGATAGGCCAGCTCTGGAATCCAGACTCCTTTCACTAGAACTCAGTCATATGGCCACAGCTGATGCAAGGGAGGCTAGGGAAGAGAGTCAGCTGTGTGTCCAAAGGAAGAGAAATCAAGTTTGGGTGTATAGTGGTCTCTGCTACATCAAGTTTAGAGGGGAAAATTTTTAAAAACAACTATAAATCTGTTTGAACTTAAGTTCCAAACCTTGGGTTATTTCTTAATAAGAAGACAAATTTTTGCTGCAATGATACTGATAATTATTATCAATAAGACTGGTAAACATAAATGTGCAGACTAAATGTGTGTGAGGCATGTGCTCAAGAGACTGTAACAGACAGTGAAGACAAGAGTTAGAAATGCAAACTCCATCAGACATCTGGATTCTGCAATTTCTCAGTCTGTGACCTTGAGTGAATTACCCAACCTCTCCTAGTCTGAATTTTCTTCATGTTTAAGAAAAGAATAATAATGTAACCTCCTCCATTAGGATGCAGTGAGGATTAAATGTCACACACAAAGCAATTAGAACATGTCTTAGCAACACAGTAAGTGTTCAACAAGCTCATGCTGTTATTATAATAAATATGACAGTTTTGCTCATTGAGTCTCTTTTAATTCCTTGCTAGAAGCATTTTCACTTCGTTTAAGCCCAGGGAATTGTAAATGAAATGTAAAGAGATTTTGATTCCAATTCCATTAGTCAGTGGGGTCAGTGATTTGTTCAAGTCCCTCTTCATTTATGAGGTGGATTGAGAACCCCTACGATGAGTGGAGACCATTAGAAGCATAGCACATTCAACCCGGCCACTTGCATAACATGGTTCCTGACTCTGCTCCGCCCCCATCCCCACTGGGAAGGAAATGTTAGACTGAAAGCAGAGCTGAAGAAGGAAACTGTATGGCTAAGAAGAGATTTTATGGCCGAATGGAAGTGGCCGGATGTGGTCATGGGATGAGGGAGCCAGGGATGGAAGTGTAAGAGTGACAAGCATGCTGACGATGGGTGAAAGTCTGTGATCACTGACAGGATGCAGAACAGGTCCAAGAACCAAAGCTCCTAAACAGCAGGCACAGGGATTGACGTTTCCCAGCACTACTGGAGCCACTTACATTAGCAGCCAGTTACATCTGTTTCAATCACTGGTAATCATATAAACCCAGTCTGGACTCTCTAACCCTCTACCCCACTATATTTTTTGTTGTTGTTCTTTTTTTTTTTTTTTTTTTTTTTTTTTTTTTTAATTTGTCCACGCAGCACGGCTTGTGGGATCTTAGTTCCCTGACTAGGGATTAAACCCAGGCCATTGGCAGTGAAAGCACGGAGTCCTAACCACTGGACCGCCAGGGATTTCCCTGTTGTTGCCCTCTTTAACAGCTCTATTGAGATATATTTCACCTACCATTAAATTCACCTTTAAATGTTTACAATTCAGGGTTTTAATATATTCACAGAATTGTGCAACCATGATTCCAGAAAGGTTCATCACTCAAAAAGAAACCTCGGGCTTCCCTGGTGGCGCAGTGGTTGAGAGTCCGCCTGCCGATGCAGGGGACACGGGTTCGTGCCCCGGTCCGGGAGGATCCCACATGCCACGGAGTGGCTGGGCCCATGAGCCATGGCCGCTGAGCCTGCGCGTTCAGAGCCTGTGCTCCACAACGGGAGAGGCCACAACAGTGAGAGGCCTGCGTACCGCTAAAAAAAAAAAAAGAAACCCCACACTTGTTAGCAGGTATTCCCCATTCTACCCTCCCCCTAGCCCCCAGCAACCTTTGACCTACTGTCTGTCTCTATGGATTTGCCTATTCTGGGCTTTCATATAAATGGAATCATATATGTGGGCTTTTGTGACCGGCTTCTTTTGCTTAGCATTATGTTTTCAAGGTTCATTTATGTTGTAGCATGTATAAGCAATTCATTCCTTTTTATGGCTGAATAATATTCTATCGAATGTATACATCACATTTTATTTATCTGATCATCAGTTGGTGGATATTTGGGTTGTTTCCCCTAACTGGCTATTATGAATAATGTTGCTATAAACATTCATGTACAAGTTTTTCTGTGGACATAAGTTTTTGTTTCTCATGTACATACCTAGGATTGGGATTGCCTGGTCATATGATAACTTTATGATTAATTTTTGAGGCATTTCCAAACTGTCTTCCAAAGCATCATTTACATTCCCACCAGCAATGTATGAGAATTCCAATTTTTCCACAGTTTTGCCAACACTTGTTATTGTCCTATTTTGTTATAGCCATCCTAGTAGATGTGACATGGTCTCTTATTGTGGTTTTGATTTGCATTTCCCTAATGACAATGATTTTGAGTATCTCTTCATGTGCTAACTGGCCATTAGTATGTCTTCTTTTCAGAAGTGTCTATACAACTCCTTTACCCATTTTTCAATTTGGCTATTTTTCCTTTTACTGTTAAGTTGTAAGTTCTTTATATATAATCTAGATACAAATCGCTTACCAGATGTATGATTTGCAAACGTTTTCTCCTATTCTGTAGGTGTTCTTTTCACTTTCTTGTTGGTGTCTTTTGAAATATAAGTGTTTAAATTTGATGATCTCCAATTTATCAATTTTTTGTTTTACTGCTTATGCTTTCATTTCATATCTAAGAAATCATTGCTTAATCTTGGATCAAGAAGATTTTACTCCTATGTTTTCCTGTAAGAGTATTATAGTTTTAACACTTACATTTAGGTCTCTGATCCATTTTGAGTTAGCTTCTGTATATGGCGTGAGATAGGTATCCAACTATTCTTTTTCATGTGGATGTCCAGTTTTTCCTGCACCATTTGTTGAAAACAATGTTCTTTCCATATTCAATAGTCTTGGCACTCTTGTCAAAAATAAATTGACCAGAACTATAAAGGTTTCTTTCTGGACTCTACCCCTTGATCTTGCTTTAGTTGCAAACCCAGAAGATTGCAAAAAGAGAAAATGAATCCAGACCATGGAAATTCTCCATGTGAGTAGCATAACTGATCAGTTTTGCCTTGGCTACCTCCCAGTCTCTGGAGAATTTGGTGGGTTTTCCATTGACAGGCATCTGCTAATGGAAATGAACACCTGAATGTCACCAATGGCCCCCTATAGGTCAAATTAAATTGTCGTGCTTTCAGGACAATTCCCTGACTTTTAACATTACTACCCACTTCTCCTTGAAACTTGGCTTCATTCTTCCCCTACCCATCTGGTTGTTTTTCAGTTTACTTCACAGACTTATTTTTTACTCTACTCATCTACCCATTAAAAATTGATATAGGGATCCATCTTCAGCCCTCCTTTTTAACTTAAAGGCTTCCAGTTGCCATTCAATATCCATTCATATCCTTTTTACTAATAACAGAACCTCAATTTTAGCTGGACATGTTGCTTCAAAGCTTAGTTACATTCCCTAACTTACCTTGCAGTTATGTGACTAAATTCTGGACAGCAATATGTAAGCAAAAGTGTTTTGTGAGTCTGGGAAATTCCTTAAAAAGTTAGGGTGTGCATCCTTAATTTGTTCTTCCTTTATTGGTAACCCTGAATGCTGTTGGGATGGCTGGAGCCCCAGCTGCCATCTTGGACTATAAGGATAAAGGCCACACCTTACAAATGGCAGAGTAGAGAACATGAAGGGAATTGGATGTTGATGACATTATGGAACTGTCATAACAATTCTAGACATACCCCCAGGTAATCCGTCCTAGTCCTTCCTCTGGACTTCTGTTTTGTAAGAGAAGCCATAAAAAGCTTTTAAAACTTTTTAAGTCACAATAATTTGGGGATTTTAAAAGTCTTTTAAAAACAACAACATGCTGTATATTACATCCCCAGAACTTATTTATCTTATAACTGGAAATTTGTACTTTTTGATCCCCTTCATCCATTTCACCCACCCCCTACCCCCACCTTTGGCAACCACCAATCTGTTCTCCATATCTATGAGTTTAGTTTTCTATTTTTGTTTTGTTTTTAGACTCCACATATAAGAGATATTATACAGTATTTAACTTTCTCTAGCATATTTCACTTAACATAATGCCTTCAAGTTCCATCCATGCTATAATAAATGGCAGGATTTCCTTCTTTTTATGGCTGAATAATATTCCATTGTGTGTGTGTGTGTGTGTGTGTGTGTATATATATATATATATACACACACACACAATACCACATCTTTTTTATCCAGTCATCTGTTGATGGACACTTAGGTTGTTTCCATGTCTTGACTATTGTAAATTATGCTGCAATGAACATGAGGATGCAGATATCTTTTCAAGATAGTGATTTTGTTTCCTTCAGATAAATACCCATAAGTGGAACTGCTAGATCATATGTAGTTCTGGGTTTTGGGGTTTTTTTTTGGAGTTTCATGAAATTTATTATTTTTTTCTTTCAGTTTTATTGAAATGTAATTGACATACAGCACTGTATAGGTTTAAGGTGTACAGCATAATGATTTGACTTACATACATATTGAAATGATTATCACAATAAGTTTAGTGAACATCCATCATCTCATACAGATACAAAATTAAGGAAATAGAAAAAAATTTTTCCTTGTGATGAGAACTCTTAGGATATACTTTTAACAACTTTCATATATAACCTACAGCAGTGGTAATTATAATTTTTTAATGAATTTATTATTTATTTATTCACTTATTTATTTTTGGCTGCGTTGGTTTTTTGTTGCTGTGCACAGGTTTTCTCTAGTTGCAGTGAGCAGGAGCTACTCTTCGTTGCAGTGTGTGGGCTTCTCATTGCGGTGGCTTCTCTTGTTGCGGAGCACAGGCTCTAGGCATGATTTATTGAAATGTAATTGACATACAGCACTGTATAGGTTTAAGGTGTACAGCATAATGATTTGACTTACATACATATTGAAATGATTATCACAATAAGTTTAGTGAACATCCATCATCTCATACAGATACAAAATTAAGGAAATAGAAAAAAATTTTTCCTTGTGATGAGAACTCTTAGGATATACTTTTAACAACTTTCATATATAACCTACAGCAGTGGTAATTATAATTTTTTAATGAATTTATTATTTATTTATTCACTTATTTATTTTTGGCTGCGTTGGTTTTTTGTTGCTGTGCACAGGTTTTCTCTAGTTGCAGTGAGCAGGAGCTACTCTTCGTTGCAGTGTGTGGGCTTCTCATTGCGGTGGCTTCTCTTGTTGCGGAGCACAGGCTCTAGGCATGTGGGCTTCAGTAGTTGTGGCACGTGGACTCAGTAGTTGTGGCTCGCAGGCTCTAGAGCACAGGCTCAGTAGTTGTGGCAAACGGGCTTAGTGGCTCTGCAGCATGTGGGATCTTCCCGGACCAGGGCTTGAACCCGTGTCCCCTGCATTGGCAGGAGGATTCTTAACCACTGCACCACCAGGGAAGTCCCCAGCAGTGGTAATTATATTTATCATGTTGTACATGACATCCCTAGTACTTATTTATCTTATAACTGGAAGCTTGTAACTTTTGACTGCCTGCATCCAATTTCCCCTCCCCCACCCCCACCTCGCCTCTGGTAACCACAAATCTGATCTCTTTTTCTATGGGTATGTTTTTTTGTTTGTTTTTGAAGTATAATTGACCTATAGCACTATTTTAGTTCCTGTTATACAACATAGTGATTTGATATTTCTAAACATTTCAAAGTGACCACCATGATAAGTCTAGTTACAGTATGTTACCATATGAAGATATTACATAGTCATTGACTATACTCCCTACGCTGTACATTTCACACCCTGACTCATTTATTTTGCAACTGGAAGTTCCTACCTCTAAATCTCCCTCACCTATTTCTTTCCTCCCCCTACCCCCTTCCCTCTGGCAATCACCTGTTTCTTCTATCTATAACCCTGTTTTTGTCATGTTTGTTCATTTGTTTTGTTTTTTGGATTCCACATATAAGTGAAACCATACACTATTTGTCTTTCTCTGTCTGACTTATTTCACTTAGCATAATACCCTCTATCTATATCCATCCATGTTGTCACAAATGGCAAAATTTCATTCTTTGTTATGGCTGAGTAATAATCTATTGTGTGTGTGTGTGTGCGCGTGTATCTCACATCTTCTTTATCCATTCATCTATTTATGGGCACTTAGGTTGCTTCTGTATCTTGGTTATTGTAAATAATGCTGCAATGAACATAGGGGTGCATATATCTTTTCTACTTAGTGTTTTCATTTTCTTCAGATAAATACCCAGGAGCTGAATTACTGGATTATTTGGTAGCTCTAATTTTTTGAGGAATCTCCATACTGTTTTCCATAACAGTTGCATCAATTTACATTCCCACTGACAATGCACGAGGGTTGCCTTTTCTCCGCATCCTTGCCAAAACTTGTTGTCTTTTTGATAATACCCATTCTGATAGGTGTGAGGTGAGATCCCATTATGGTTTTGAATTGCATTTCCCAGATGATTAGTGAATGATGTTGAGCACCTTCTCATATACCTGTTGGCTACCTGTATGTCTTTTTTGGAGAAATGTTGATTCAGATACTGTGCCCATTTTTACATCAGATTGTTTTGTTGTTGTTGAGAAGCATGAGTTCTTTATATACATATATAGTTTGCAAATATTTTCTCCATTAGTTAGGTTGCCTTTTCATTTTGTTGATTGTTTCCTTTGCTGTAAGGAGCTTTTTAGTTTGATGTAGCCCAGCTTGCTTATTTTTTTTCTTTTGTTGCTTTTGCTTTTGACGTCAAATCCAAAAAACTTATTTCCAAGAGCAATGTCAGGAGTTAAACCCCTGTGTTTTATTCTAGGAGTTTTATAGTTTCAGGTCTTAGGTTCTAGTATTTATCCATTTTGAGTTGATTTTTGTTTATGGTATAAGATAGTAGTCCAGTTTCATTCTTTTGCATGTGGCTGTCCAGTTTTCCCAACACTATTTATTGAAGAAACTATCCTTTCTCCATTATATATTCTTGGCTCCTGTGTTGTAAATTAATTGGCCATATACATGTGGGTTTATTTTTGGGCTCTCTCTTCTGTTCCATTGATCTGTCTGCTTTTATGCCAATACCATACTGTTTTGATTGCTATGGTTTTGAATATAGTTTGAGATTGGGAAGTATGATGCTTCCAACTTTGTTCTTCTTTCTCAAGGTTACTTTGGCTATTAGGCATCTTTTGTGGTTCCAGTACAAATTTTAGGATCATTTGTTCTAGTTCTGTGAAAAATGTCATTGGAATTTTGATAGGGATTGCACTGAATCTATACATTCCTTTGCATAGTATTGACATTTTAAGAGTATTGATTCTTCTAATTCATGAGCACAGAATATAGTTCCATTTATTTGTGTCTTTAATTATTTCATCAGTTCCTTATAGTTTTCAGTGTATAGATCTTTTACCTTCTTGTTTAAATTTATTCCTAGGTATTTTTTTTGATGCAACTGTAAATGGAATTGTTTGCTTAATTTCTCTTTCTGATAGTTCCTTATTAGTGTATAGTAATGCAACTTATTTTTGTGTATTGATTTTGTTTCCTGTAAACTTACTACATTTATTTTTTCTAACAGTTATTTGGTAGACTCTTTAGGGTTTTCTATATATAATATGTCATCTGCAAATAGAGATTTTTTAATTCTTCCATTCCAATTTGGTTGCCTTTTATTTCTTTTTCTTGCCCAGCTGATCTGGCTAGGGCTTCCAATATTATGTTGAATAAAAGCAGTAAGAGTCGGCATCCTTGTCTTGTTCCTGACCTTAAAGGAAAAGTTTTAAGTGTTTCACTGTTGAGTATGATGTTAGTTGTGGGCTTCTCATATATGGCCTTTATTATGCTGAGGTATATTCCCTCTAAACCCCCTCTGTTGAGAGCTCTTTATCATAAGTGGATGTTGATTTTTGTCAAATGCTTTTTCTGAATCTATTGAGATGCTCATATGGTTTTTATTCTTCATCTTGTTTATATAGTGCATCATAGTGATTGATTTGTGGACGTTGAACCATCCTTGAATCCCTGGAATGAATCCCACTTGATCATGGTGTATGATGCTTTTAATATATTGTTCAATTCAGTTTGCTAATATTTCGTTGAGAATTTTTGCATCTATGTTTATCAGGGATATTGACCTATATATATTTTTTTCTATAGTGTCCTCATCTGGCTTTGGTAATACTGGCCTGGTAAAATGAGTTTGGAAGTGTTCCTTCCTCTTCTATTTTTTGGAAGAGTTTGAGAAGGATTGGCATTAATTATTCTTTAAAAGTTTGCTAGAAATCACCAGTGAAGCCATCTGGTCATGGACTTCTGTCTGTTGGGAGGTTTTTGATTACTGATTCAATCTCTTCATTAGTAATTGGTCTGTTTAGATTTTCTATTTCTTCATGATTCAGTCTCAGTAGGTTGTATGTTTCCAGGAATGTATTTATTTTCTCTAGGTTGTCCAATTTGTTGGTGTATTTTTTGAATTCTATGTAGTGGACCTAAATTTAATCAATAAACCTTCTAAAGGTTATACATTCATCAATCACTGAACAAATGTTTGGTGAGTATCTACTACCCTTCACATACTGTGCCAGGTGTTATGGTGATATAGTATCTGTCCTCGTGAAGTCCTCAGCTCAACTGGGCAGACATAATACATATAATCATGTAATACTCCAAATATTAATTCCTATAATAAGATTATTATAGAAGATGTGCAATGTGTCAGGCCAATATGGGGGGTGAAACAATTAATTCTCTCAAAAGTCTTAAGAAGTTTCATAGAGAAAGCAATGTTTGTTGAGACGTGACAGAGTTTGTGAATAAGAGGAAAATCATCCTTAAAGATGTGGGATTCACAAATGTGAAGATGTAAAAGTTTGTGATTAGTTTAAAAAATGAGTTATTAGGTGTGGCTAGAGAGTAGGCTGGTGTGTTTGTATGTGGGTGCACGTACGTGTGTGTGTGTGTGTGTGTGTGTGTGTGTGTGAGAGAGAGAGAGAGAGAGAGCAAAAGTGATCAAGAGAGAGAGAGAGAGGGAAAAGCCTGGGAATCAGAATGGAGGATGATGTTGCAGGGAAATAGAAGTTTGGGGTCTTGTCAAACTGAGAATTTTTTTTTTTTATGAATCAGAGATAGAAAACACATTCCAATCTTTATGTCAACTTTAGTTCAGCTGCTTAAACTACTATGTTGAGAAGAATCCTGAATCTACACCTGAGGTCATCAGGAAAAGTGACATGAAGTATTAGAAATACGCACATGAACTTGGGAGGTGTGACGATTAATTTTATGTGTCAACTTGGCTGGGCTATAATGCCCAGATACGTGATCAAACAGTATTCTGGATATTTCTATGAGGTTGTTTTGGATGAGATTAACATTTGAAAGAAAACTTTTAAAAATTCCTCACAAAGCTAATACTCTCTCCTCCTGTATTAGTCAGGGTTCTCCAGAGAAACAGAATCAATAGGATGTGTATATATGGATTTATTTTACAGAGGCTGTGGAGGCTGGTTGTGAAGGCTGGCAAGTCCAAAATCTGCTGAGTGGACCAGTAGGCTGGAGACTCAGGGATGAGCCAAAGCTGCAGTTCAAGTCCAAAGACCATGAGCTGCAGAATTCCCTCTTGCTCAGGGGAGGTCATTCTTTTATTCCATTCAGGCTTTTAACTGACTGAATGAGGCCCACCCACATTATGGAGGGCAATCTGCTTTACCCAAAGTCTACAGATTTAAAGTGTCACATAAATAGCCACTGCCATAAATCTTCTGGAAAAAGTAAGTTTGGGTGGGAAGAGAAATTCTAAAAAATCATGTTGGCTCTACCTTGAAAATATATGCAACTTCCAACCACTTCTCAGCCTTTTTGCAGGTACACTCTGGGGAAGATCGTCATCCTCTCTCCTCCGTATACTGCAGTAGTCCCCTACTCATCCCTCTTATTCTTGCCTTTCTCCTCTACTGACTATTCTCAAAACTGCAACAGGAAACACTTCAGAAACAAATAAGATTAATTTGCTATTCTGCTCAAAATCTTCAAAGGCTCCCAACCTGAGCAGAAGCCAACATCGCCACAGTGGTCTACAAGACTGTACAGGGTCTGCCCCTATCCCATTTACTCTCTGACTTTATGTACTTGCTCTAATCACACTGGCCTCTACCATTCTACAGGCCCACCTGGCACAAATTAGGACTTTTCACACTAATTTCAGGCAGAGGGAGGGCCACTCCCTCTGCCTGAAATACTCTGCCCAGAGAGTCATAGGGCTCACTCCCTCAACTCTTGCAAGTCTTGAAGTAAATGCCACCTTCTCAATGAGGACTACCTTACCCACCCTATTGAAAATGGCACCCCTTCACTCCCCACTTACCTATTTTATTTTCTTTCTGTTTCAACAGCAGTTAAGAATGTTATAGGTGCTCATTTACTATTTGCTGAATGAATACACACTACACCTTTAACTTGACCATTTTCCAAAGGCTTAAATCCACTGCCTGGTCAAGGACCCTTAAGGGACCACAGTCTTACCACCAGCTAAGACTTCAGTTTTGTCGCTACTGCTTAAGTTTGGACACAGGTGCAATTGACTTTTTCACCCCCATAAGGGTGCAAATTATGAGGTTCTCAGTCAAGACAATTTGGAGCCATAGGTAGGGAAGTTCTCCTTTAGCAAAGAAAATCTTCTGCATGTCTATTTCTGCTTGATGAGTATCTAAGTTCAGTTTCAATGTCTCTCTCTATTTTAAGACTTATCTGAAAGTATCATGTAGCCGACAACACTTTCTCACATTCTGAATTTGCTATACTTTTCCCCTTACGTCTGGCTTCAGTCCATAGGTGGTATGCCTTCCAAGGGGATAGCCTGTCTATGTTTTACTATTACATTACAGCGGTCACTGTCTGTCTGGACTACAGAATCTGCACCACCTATTGCCCAACTGCGTCTGCTATGCCACTGCCACATTTTAGTTTTTATTATTGTAGCATTCCATTACCAGTACCAAATCCTACCACATAGTTAGGGATGTTTGGCTGCATATTAAAAAAAAAAAACTGGCTTAAACAAAATACAAGTTTATTCATCTCTCATGCAACAAAAAGCATAAGAGATGAAGACATCTTTCAGCACTCAGCTCCAACAACTGAAAGTATCGACTTCATTCTTATGGTTCAAGCAGCATGCTAAAGCTCCAACAATATCCTCCTTTTGCCAGGTAGTGGATAAAGGAAAGGGGCATGAAAAAAGCAATCCTATCTTTAGCAAGATTTCTAGGAATTCACAGGCAACACTTATGCTTACTTCTTATTGTCTAAATAGGTCACCTGGCCATTCCCAGATTCGAGGAAAGCTGTGAGAAGGAGTCTTTTATTATGGAGGAAACAGGTTTCACTAAAAATCAGGATTCTCACTTCTACCAAAGAAAGGATCGAATGGATATTGGGACAACTAGCCAACTCTGCCATGAAAATTAACCCATTACCCTTCCAAGAGAGGAAGATAGACTATAAAGACTTGAATCTCGAAGGCTCTCCAAGCATTACTGCATATCATCCTATAACTTTGAGAATTATCTATCCTACAGTATACACTTAGCCTCAGAGCATGCTGCAAAAAGACCAAAATCCAAATGAGACCTGACATCCAGCTGGACCTACCTGTCCCATCCAACACAGAGCATACTATTGTTCATGCCAAACAAAGTGTTCAGACAGATTAGCAAAGCTCTTGTTCACCTGAACTAAAATGTGAGGAATATAACATATAGTGTTAAAACACCACTCTTGACACAGTTCCCCACTTTCCATTCCAACTTAGGAAAAAATGCTGAGCATCATGATCTTTGCCTTTGGTTAAATATCATACCCTCCTGAAATACTGAAAGGAATGAGTATAAACAAACATTAAACCAAAAAAATAAAATTAAGATCTCTAAAGTGTTTACAGTTTCAAAATATGAACTAAACACATTATTTGAAAAACTATGCTGTGGAATTAAGGAGAATTGGCAGAAATGTTTTAATTAGCTCTTTTGTTACATTTCATGAAGCTAAACCCAACTTGTATTTAAGAATCAAAAGTAATTGCATGGAAAAAAAGAAAAAAAACCAAGAGAAAGAAAAGAAATTCCAAGAGTCAAATAATTTATTTACAGAGAATCCTATCGATCAGAATGGACCACCTTTCTGACAGCTGATAAATGCAAGGCTGTGATGCTGGGCCACAGTCTACGGGCCCTCAGTTGGCTTTCCTTAGGCTAAGCAGAGTGTTGCTTAAGGCTGAGGTTCCCTTGCCAGTGGTCATGTTCCAGCTGAATATTCATTATAGTTTAAGGGCAACCCACTTGGAGGAAATGAGATGGGCTCCACAAATGCAGGCAAGCCTTATAGGGATAAATGAGTCCAAACTTTGTAGCTTTCACTTATTATTTCAACTCAAGAAGACAAACAAACCTACAGCTTTCTGCCCAGGAGCATTTGTAAACTGCCAAGGAGAAAACTAGTACCATAAGCTCAGTGGAGAAGAAGCTGTAATAACCAATGAAATTTTTTAAAAAGAAGGAAAAAAAATTCTAGGAACAGACTATCACCCCCTTTGAAACCTGATACTGGACAAAATCTGAAAATTGTGAGAGATTAATTTGGAGTAAAAATAATTCAACTCCCATTGTGACAAATTTCAATAATGAAAGGCAGAAACTTCCAATGTGTGTACCATACTAGAGGAGGGCTAAATTTTTTTCATGGTCAAAAATACACTCTTGAGCACAGAGGATTTTTAGGGCAGTATTTGTGTTACCATGTTCCTTTTATGAAGAAAATGTTTTTAAAACAGAAAACCCAAACCTATAAAGGGGAAAACACTGACACACTTAGTACATATTTATGTTATGGCAAATGTTTACAAATGACAGACTGGAAAAATACATGCCATATAACTGACAGACAGACAAAAGGTTAATATGTCTAATGTAATAAAAGATCCTAGAAATTATTAAGAAACAATAAGCCCAGGAATAAGCAGAAAATATGAACAAACCCATCAGAGAAGAGGAATTCAAATCATCTGTAAACATGAGTATGGACTCTGTCCTACTCCCCCTCCCACATAGGTCCAACCCTTTGGAGAAAAGGTGAAAGTCAACCACAGCCTAGCCAGGAAAAATTATATATGGCATCAGGAGAGTTAGTTTCTGTCTTTTCCCAATCCATGGTTCCTCTGAGGTAGCAAAGTCTATAAAAAGTACATGGATATCCTATGGTATTTATCACCTACACTGCCCAGACGAGAGTTATCAAGAAAAACAACAGACCAGTAGCTCTAAGAAATCTTCTCTCAAGAGTGTGGGCTAAATTTAATCCTTTAATATAGATTCAAATTCTATTTTCCCCACTTGTGTGAGGTAAAGTCCCACTAAATTTCTCCTGAGCTCTCACCCCAACCAAAGTAGAACTAGTAAACCACATATGACCCCACCTGCACTTTGGACCCAGTTCTCTACAAAAATATATCTACATCCAGACAACCAAGACAATACCACATGTGATATCCCATAATACTGCCAAGTGTCAATTCCATCTTTTAAAATGATTATAGGTTTATTTCAATTTTCTATCTATTCTTGAGTCTATTTTGACACATTTTAGAAAATGATCTAAGTTTTCAAATTTTTTCTACATTAAAGTTTTTGTTGCATATTATGTAACATCTCCAGTATATTTAGTTATTTCCTATTTTAATTCCAAACGTTTTTAATTGTGTTTGCCCTGATCAATATTGCCAGAGTTCTTTAACTGGTGTAATTAGTCTTTCAATAAACTGATGTTTGCTTTGTTGATCCTTTTTAGTGTATATTTTCATCTACTTCATAAATGCCTGAGTCTTATTATGTCCTTCTTTCTACTTTGTGTATTTTAAATATTTTTTACCTTTTCTGTATTTATGATGGGTTAGCCAATTCTTAAATATAGGCAAGAACCCAAGAAGGAGCATGCCCTTGATATACAGACTAACCAGCCCAGAGCCATGCCTCCTCCATCTGGCTCTTGCACCCCAGAGGCAATATTCCTCTGCCTTTAACATCCAGGACCAGAAACCACTCAACGAGGGACCGCTCCTAAAGCCCAAAGCCCTTCCAAAATTATTCAAATAGCTCATCCTTAACTGTTCACTCTGCTTTACCTGCCTTTTCCATGGAAACCCCAATAAAGTCAGTGGCCTAAATCTTCCCCTGGCTTTTGCCTCCTGATCATCTTGGTATCTTTCCCACGTGGTCCTGCATGTGCAGTGCCTCCTCTCTAGGATCTGTGAGTAAAATAAACTCGTTTTCTCTTAAACCTCTCCTCTTGTAGCCACACCTGACTATCTCATAAAAGACTACAAAATGATTTAGATTCATTTTAATTTTTCCAAATTATTGAGAGATACCCTTAGCTTTTCAAGATTTTGATTTTATCATCTTGTCATGTAAGCATCTAAAGCTATACGTTTCCCTCTAACCAAGAGTTCAATTGCATTCCACAAGCTTTTATATGTAATAATTTATCATTTACTTCTTAGTATTCTCTAGTTTTTATTATTAAGTTTTCTTTAATCCATTAATCATTTAGAATTGGATTTTTTTGTTTGTTTCAAATACACAAGACTATGATTTCGAGGCTGTATAATATTGGGACATTCGTATTTGTTCTTTGACAGACTTACTTTATAATCTAATATATGGTAAATTTTCATAACTGTTGTATGAATACATAAGAAGAAATTATGGTCTAACTGATGGGTGCAGAGTTCTATAAATGCTCTTTAAAGAAAGCACATTATTATTCAAATCTGTATTCTTTCTAATATCTGGTCTTCCTGATCTTTCAGTTACTTAGATGTGTTAAAATCTACCACTATGACAGTGGATTTGTCAAACAACTCTTTTGATTTCCAGTTTTGTTAATTTTCACTTTAGAGGAGAGGGGGAAGATGGCGGAAGAGTAACACATGGAGATCACCTTCCTCCCCACAGATACACCAGAAATACATCTTACACGTGGAACAGCTCCTACAGAACACCTACTGAACGCTGGCAGACCTCAGACCTCCCAAAAGGCAAGAAACCCCCCACGTACCTGGGTAGGGCAAAAGAAAAAAGAATAAATAGAGACAAAAGAATAGGGATGGGACCTGCACCAGTGGGAGGGAGCCGTGAAGGAGGAAAGGTTTCCACACACTAGGAAGCCCCTTCGTGGGTGGAGACTGGGTGGCGGACGGGGGAAGCTTTGGAGCCGCGGAGGAGAGCGCAGCCACAGGGGTGCGGAAGGCAAAGCGGGGAGATTCCCGCACAGAGGATCAGGGCCGACCGGCACTCAGCAGCCCGAGAGGCTTGTCTGCTCACCCACCGGGGCGGGTGGGGCTGGGAGCTGAGGCTCCGGCTTCGGTCGGAGCGCCGGGAGAGGACTGGGGTTGGCGGCGTGAACACAGCCTGCAGGGGTTTAGTGCACCACGGCTAGCCGGGAGGGAGTCTGGGAAAAAGTCTGGACCTGCCGAAGAGGCAAGAGACTTCTTCTTCCCTCTTTGTTGCCTGGTGAGCAAGGGGAGGGGATTCAGAGCGCTGCTTAAAGGAGCTCCAGAGACAGGCGCGAGCCATGGCTATCAGCGCGGACCCCAGAGATGGGCATGAGACGCTAAGGCCACTGCTGCCGCCACCAAGAAGCCTCTGTGCGAGCACAGGTCACTGTCCACACCCCCCTTCCGGGGAGCCTGTACAGCCCGCCACTGCGAGGGTCCCATCATCCAGGGACAACTTACCTGGGAGAACGCACGGCGCGCCTCAGGCTGCTGTAACGTCATGTCGGCCTCTGCCGCCGCAGGCCCGCCCCCACTCAGAGCCCCTCCCTCCCCCAGGCCTGAGTGAGCCAGAGCCCCCAAATCAGCGGCTCCTTTAACCCCGTCCTGTCTGAGCGAACAACAAAGGTATTCCATGCAAATGGAAATCAAAAGAAAGCTGGAGGGGCTTCCCTGGTGGCGCCGTGGTTGAGAGTCCACTTGCCAATGCAGGGGACACAGGTTTGTGCCAAGGTCCGGGAAGATCCCACAGGCTGTGGAGCGGCTGGGCCCGTGATCCATGGCCTCTGAGCCTGCACAATGATCAAGGGATCGATCCAAGAAGAAGATATAACAATTGTAAATATTTATGCACCCAACATAGGATCACCTCAATACATAAGGCAAATACTAAAAGCCATAAAAGGGAAAATTGACAGTAACACATTCATAGCAGGGGACTTTAACACTCCACTTTCACCAATGGACATATCATCCAAAATGAAAATAAATAAGGAAACACAAGCTTTAAATGATACATTAAACAAGATGGACTTAATTGATATCTATAGGACATTCCACCCAAAAACAACAGAATACACATTTTTCTCAACTGCTCATGGAACATTCTCCAGGGTAGATCATATCTTGGGTCGCAAATCAAGCCTTGGTAAATTTAAGGAAATTGAAATTGTATCAAGTATCTTTTCCGACCACAATACTATGGGACTAGATATCAATTACAGGAAAAGATCTGTAAAAAATACAAACACACGGAGGCTAAACAATACACGACTTAATAACAAAGTGATCACTGAAGAAAACCAAGAGGAAATCAAAAAATACCTAGAAACAAATGACAATGGAGACACGACAACCCAAAACCTATGGGATGCAGCAAAAGCAGTTCTAAGAGGGAAGTTTATAGCAATACAATCCTACCTTAAGAAACATGAAACATCTCAAATAAACAACCTAAGCTTGCACCTAAAGCAATTAGAGAAAGAAGAATAAAAAAACCCCCCAAGTTAGCAGAAGGAAAGAAATCATAAAGATCAGATCAGAAATAAATGAAAAATAAATGAAGGAAACTATAGCAAAGATCAATAAAACTAAAAGATGGTTTTATGAGAAGATAAAAAAAATTGATAAAATATTAGCCAGACTCATCAAGAAAAAAAAGGGAGAAGACTCAAATTAATAGAATTAGAAATGAAAAAGGAGAAGTAACAACTGTCACTGCAGAAATACAAAAGGTCATGAGATATTAATACAAGCAACTATATGCCAATAAAATGGACAAACTGAAAGAAATGGACAAATTCTTAGAAATGCACAAGCTTCTGAGACTGAACCAGGAAGGAATAGAAAATATGAAAAGACCAATCACAAGCACTGAAATTGAAACTGTGATTTAAAATCTTCCAACAAAAAAAGCCCAGGACCAGATGGCTTCACAGGCAAATTCTATCAAACATCTAGAGAAGAGCTAACACCTCTCCTTCTCAACTTCTTCCAAAATATAGCAGACGGAGGAACACTCCCAAACTCATTCTACAAGGCCACCACCACCCTGATACCAAAACCAGACAAAGATGTCACAAAGAAAGAAAACTACAGGCCAATATCACTGATGAACATATTTTTTTCACTTTATTTGAGATTAATATTATTAGCTGCATGCAAGTTTGGTTTTTATATCTTCCTGATAAATTAAAACACTTGTAAATTTTGTAGCTCTAATAATGCTTTTGCTTTCCTGATTATTTTGTTTAATATTAAAGGATCCATATGAGCTTCTTGGGTGAGTATATGACTGCTATATATTTTTCTATTCTTTATAGCCAATATTTCTATATCCCATGTTTTATTTGCAATCCCATGTTTTACTTGCAAGTAATGAATAGCAGAAATATACTTTTGTCGAATCTGAAAAATCTCCAAATTTAATTGGTAAGTATAATTTATTTACATTTTTGAGATTGTTAACATTCTTGTATTAGACTGATTCTTAGAATTAGGATTGTATTTTACACTGGACTATTTCATTTATGCTTCTTTCTTTCTTCTTTTTTGCCTTCCTCTAAAGTTTCCTCTAATAAGTAGGAAAGATACACTCTATATTATTCTATTAAATATTCTATTTCTATTCTTTTGGTACTTAGTTTTAATATTTAAGATAAATTAAAACAAACTGTGATGTTTATCTATATATCTAGCCTCTTCTTAAACAATACATGGGCTTTAGAATGTTTGAATTTTGTTGTCATCCTCCCAATTTACGTTATCCCTGTCCAGCATTTTAATTATATAATAACTATTTTATTACCCATATGAGACATTTTCATTGTTTTTATATGTATGTATAAGCATATATATGTAAACATATACAATTTAGTTTATTAATTTAGATTTACACATTTAATTAGATTTTTCCATTTGTCTATCATTTCTGCTTGAGTCTCATACCTTCCTTTTAGATAACTTTCTTCCCTCCTCTTGAGTTGTGGTTGAACCTGGTATATAAATCAGGTTTGACATTTATTTCCTCTCACCACTTTTACAATATTATTTTAATGTCTTCTATCTTTATTGGTGTTGTTGAGAAATTTGATATGACACTAATTATTTTTCCCTTAAAATTAATTGATTTTTTTTCCTTAGTGCTTTTAAGATCTTCTCTTTGCCTTTGTTATTTGGCAGTTTCCTCAGATGACCTGTAATTTTGGATCATGAGTTCATGTTTAGCTGTGCTCTATCTGTGGGAATCTTGCAAGACCTGGTTTGTGTATCTAACAAGGGAAGATTTGTTTTTGCTTCTGTCAAGATATCCAGGACACTAGAAACCCAGAGGATAGTTTTAGGTTAGTTTCTTAGACTGAGTTTCCTAAACCATGAAGGAAAGATAAATTCAATCACTGAAACTGTATCAGCGTAGACCACTGGTTACTATTTCTAAAGGGAGACTTTTTTTCATCAGTGCTCAGGCTTAGATTATTAAATTCCTTTGCCATCTCTTTTTTAACAGGCATTTTTTTTTCCTGCTCCCCTAACCTCTCACTGAGTATGTGTCTCATTTCCATCGCCCACCTTTCCCACAGGACTAACTCCTTGTTGGCTACCCTAATGTGGCTAATAAAACACAAGCTGCTAAAAGGCAAGTGCCCTAAGATCAGTTGCAGATTCAGCATCAGCTACCACCTTCATAAAAGATCCCATAGAGAGAGAGAGGGTACATAATCCACACTTGGCAATTGAGAGTTCTTGTATAGGTTTTTTTTTTTTTTTTTTTACTTAGAACTGAGGAAGTTCCTGCACTAGTGGTAGGAACAGTAAACCAGGAAGCTCTGAAGCAATTGACATCCATGTTCTGCTTCATGTAGATTAGGCTGGTCTTTCTGTTTCATGTAGAGTAGCCTGGTATTTCTGCTTCATGTAGATGAGGCTGGTCTTTCAAAGGAGAGAACAAGACTAAGGTGCAGAGTGATGCAGAGACAAGAAGTTGTAACAGATATCCTGAGAAGTGAAGTTCCTGCTTCTACTTGCTCTTGACTCTCAGATGATCCAGTTGTGTCTCTACCTGTCTCACAATTCATTAATTCTCTTCCTTTAATTGTTTCTTTCAATTGCTAAAGAACCAAGTACGATTCTAATAAACTTTTCTTTGGTATAAACTAGTTCAGGTTATGTTTCTGACATTCGCAATCAAAGGAGTCATGACTAATCCACAATTATTTTGTTTTACATATCTTTTCTTTTTCATATCCTACAAAGCCGACCTACTGCATGACAACAATGAATTAAAATAAGATGGGCACATTAGCTCCACCCAGACCTGAAAATTTAACTCTTGGTTTGGTACCATACTACCTTCAGTTGATGCTGCTAATATGTTCCAACTATCAGGATCAAAAGGAACAAAGCAACTCAAGAACTGATTCAGAATAGTCTCAACCCCTCAGTGGACCAAAAATTATGCTCCCTTCCACCACAAAATTCACAGGCTTCCTTAAGAGCCCTGAGAATCAACCTGGATATGATACAGATGTTCAAGTACTAATCTGAACTGTCTGAATATCCAAAATTTTTCCTGAAGTCTCTGGAGAGGAAAGATCTCATAGTTACAGGAAGAAAAGAGAACACATAGGTAAATCGATGACTAAGTGCACACAAACAAAGAAGAGTGAAAGTCTGAGGCAATTGATCAGGTAATTTATGCTCAAATTCGATATTGTATAAAAATACCTTTGGGCCCCAAATTAGCCATGTTGCCTGTCATTAATGATCAAATCTTTGGCATTGCTTTTCCCCTCTTGGAGGCGCAGAATCAATGCACTGGGCCACTGGTTAGAATGGAGCTAGGGGTATAAAAATTAAATCTTCATGCTATCTTGGAAGTTGGCTCTCATATAGTGAACATACAATAATAAAGGCCTTATTCTCATCACTTCTTTCCATGCTTAAACTCTAATTTATACAAATGCATCCTTGTCTAGTAGTCCTCTATGGACTTATTCTCACTCTAAATATTAAGAGCAAGGTTTGTGTCCTATATAAATATATTACTTCACCAAATTTTGAAAAGCAAAGAAGCAATCAATATGAAAGCCAAAATGCATCATTTTAAAAAATCGTTTTAAGCTTTCATATGCTAACATTTTAATTTAAATCCCAGATTATGTATTTCAAGATAAAGTGTACCCATTCTCAACCCATTATCCTTTCACCTCCTTTCTTAAACTTCAGAATTTATCTATTTGGATAGATAAATTGGAAAACACAGATTTGTGTTTTCTTTTGGAAAACACAAATCTTCCAGGAGATCCACTCACTGGCTATTTTTTTCCTTTGTCTTTGAGAAATGGGCTCCTTCCCAGTGGAAGCTTCTAAAGGGAACTTTCTGAAGGAACCACACCACAATGGAGTGACTGTCCAGGCAATTATTCTAGGAAAACCATCCCGGCAAGTTGGCCAGACAAGATGAAATTGGATAATTTTCTTTAAACCCTAAAGAGAAGAATAAGGCACTTGGGAATAAAAAGGGATGAGGTGCCAAAAAGAAAATCCCACCACAGAGGAAAGAGTGTTTGAGGACCAAAGCAGAAGATAAAGAACGATGCCTCCACTGGACCAGGAGCTTTGTTCTGTTTTCTCTGTGGTCCTCCTTGCAGTTGAAACCTTGTTTTTCGGTGTAAATTAAAAATAACCCAGATGAATAAATAAATAAATGCCCTTCACAGATGATGCTGTGCCCAACAGTCAAGCATTAAAAGTCCACTTTTAAGGTGATATATTTGACCCACTGAAAATAATACACCACTGGAACTAGTGAAGTCTACTTTTGTAATCAGCAAAACTTCTTGGCTTAGTCCTTCAATATTTTATCAGCAAGCTCAGAAATATTTCCTTTAACTGGAATCCTCGCCATGATGGGTTTTTTAAATTTGGAAAATAACTTTAATTCCCATGAGGAATTATCATTGAGAATTATAACTGTTATTAGCGCTGAGAGAGGCTGCAAAACCCCTTCTCATTTTGCAAGTAAGGAAACTAAGATCTAGAAAGGTGTTCAGATTCATTCAGCTGGTTAGTGGCAGGGTCACAGTCAGACATAAGTGTTCATGATTCATAGCCCACTGTTCTAACCAACCGATCACTAACCAGTATTCTGTTAAGTCAGATATAAATATAATAATGATGCATGCAGATACAAATGTAAGTTATTTCTGTAAGGAAAACAGAGTTAAATTCATGAATTGCAAATTTTGTCATCCTTTCTCCATGGAAAGTGTTGATAAATTTGGCTTACCTTAAATTTTACCAATTCAGTGCTTTCACTATATTTTATTTTTTCTATTCAAACATTACAGTCAAAATATCTGATCATAATAAATAAAGAAATTAATTCCACTTTTACATTGTCCACAGGCGTACTACAGTCATTCTAACAGCTATGAAGAGTAGATAGTAAACTAATTCCCAAAGTTAATCTTAATAAATTCAGGTTGACAATGAAACAGATCACAGAGCATAATATTATGTACTGCAACCCTACTATATATATTCCTAACTCACCCCTCAACTTGTGAAGTAGGTTTTTATTGCTACTGTTTTTCCTAAATTAATATCACTTCTAAGAAGATCTAAATGGGAAGAAATTTCAGGTTAGCCTCCATATAAAATATATGTCTGAATTCCGTGGTTGAACAAGGAGAAATAATACTGATGTTAATCTAAGTGACATAAAATAATAAGAAAGTCAGAATTGATTGAAATGGCATATTTGGGTGTTTTTCACAGTTACTAATGAAAAACATACTGTATTTGTGTAAACAATATACTCAAAAAGGTGCCTTAAACTTTAGACATGTAGCAAATGAGAAATTTCCCTGGAAATGGTAAACATTTGAATAACAGCTCAAAAGCTGCTGAGTGTAAAACGTGAAACTGAAAATAAAGCAGGCAATGAGGAAATCTGAATGTGAGGCAAGAGAGACAGCAAAATCGAAACCACAGCCTTTGCACTCAAGCTGCCTCATGTCTAGTTAGCAGGCACAAATGTAAATGTAACCCACATGTTGGCTGGGGTTATTCCATCCTTTGAGAGTTCCTATAAAATGGGACTAATTCCCTGGGGTTTGTATTCTGAGGCTAATTTCTGATTCGGGTACAAGAAAGCAGAACTTTCTATCTCACCACCATTCTTCTGCCCTGCACCACCTAGATGGTCAGTAGAGTCCCCTATGCTTGATTTCACCTGAAACATCACTCACACCAAGGCATCTTCGAAGGTGGCAGACTTCACTGAAGGTTTGTGGCAATGAATGTTAGACTACAAAATCTAACAGCAAAGAACTTGATCGTGGAATTGAAGTGATCCCTGTGCTCAGAAGTTCTTCGGCCACTTTTCTCTATTCGCTGTTCTCCATTTCCCCACTTGCCCATCATTCTCTGTCTCCCCTTCCCTCTCTTCTCTCTTCTGCTTACTCTTTAGGCCCTAATTCTCCTTAACCCCTTTAAGTTGTTTTTCTTTCTTTCACTGGCTTCTAGAGTATGCTTTCATATCTTCCCCTAAAGCAATGTTAGTAGCATGTTTTCCTAAATAGAGACAGCTGCCTCTCTAAGAGGAACTCTAGAATCGGGTGTGAAAATAGGAAAGTTCTCTGTAGCAATATACATGATATGGTATAATAATTCCTATAAAACTCAGGCAGTACAAGCATCAGCAGATACAGAGTAAGAAAGCAATGGGGACCCTGGTTTTATTAACTGTATTAGTAAAAGTTACCAGTTAGTTCTTTTCTCATGCAGTTACTGTGAGGATCAATCAGTTGTAAGTGCGAACTCTGAGTTATATTCCGATGACATATATATTATTCAATACCTAGCCATGTCTGGTCCACAACGGGCCTCCAACTAATTTGGCAGGCGCTCTTCTAGACCTCCTGCAGAGCAGGGGATGACTGAGAATGTTTCAGGAACAACAACGACAAGAAAAGCATCAATGATGACCCTTTTAAAACATTTAGCTTTGAAACAGACCACCATGGGGGTATTCTAGGAAGAGGAACAAACTGGCAAAGACAGAGAGGAAAGAAAACATACCACAAGTTCATACTGGGGAATAGTGGTGGATAAAATAATACAGCTAGGTAGGGCAGGGCCTTGAAGTCAGGATGATGATTTTGGATTTAATTCAATAAATCGAAAAGAAAACTCATTGCTGTCACCTGCGATGTGACTGACAAATGCCTTTGATTGCATCATCTCATCAGAGCTCCCAGAGGGAGAGATGTCAGGGTCTGTGTCCTCTGCTATGGTCAAGCAAATCCTATGGAGTTCTTTGCAGCTGAGGGGCCCGCCCTTTGAAGAACTTTGATAAACTCCAACTCATTCAAAAGAGAGGAATAGCAAGGAAGCCTAGCATGGAGACACATGAGGGATGACCAAAGGAACAAGAGGTGATACCCTATAGAGTAGAAACTCCAAAAGGCTGTAACAGATCAAAGACTGGGGCATTCTTGGAAACATGGTTTGGTATTTTTGACCTTTGCGTTCTCAGTGCCTGCAAATGGCTGCAACTCAATAAAGGTCTGTTGAATGAGTGAATGAATAATTGCATGGCTGGCTGTCATAGAGAACAGGCATTGAATTTGTTCTTTGTCTCCCCAAAGGGCAGAGGGTGATGGAAGTTGCAGAGATAGAGATAGAGATGGCGCTTGACATAAAGAAGACTTTTAACATATAAATCATCAACAGTGAAAGGAGCTGTGGCCACAGCTGGTACGGTTTCCACTCCCAGGCTGGGGAGAGCAAGCTCATGTTTGAAAGCGGATGACTTAAGCACCCCTGGCACTCTGTGACTCTTCAGTTCAATCAGAAGTTATTTGCATGATACAGACCTCTTATAATGACTGGTTAGCATTTTGTTAATGTCACCTGTGTATGCAGTAGCAAACTGCCCTGCCAAATACACGTCTTAGACTTAGTTTTTGAATTTTCTTTTGCTGTATTTCATGGGTCACAAATTGGTGCAAAGAGACCATACACGTGAACACACACAGACAACCCCCGCTGCTGCCACAGACACACATTAGGTGAAGTTTCCAATGCATTCAGCTGAAGATGTCAAGTCTTATCAGAAGTCAGCTGGTCTCACCACCAATGTAGCCAGATGTAGCGTATCTGAACACACTTTCTTTTACCCCTATTGCTCCTGAAGAGGGCATGTAATCGTTACTTATATTTGCAAGCGAGGAAGTGCCATGCCTGGCCTTTTCCTATTTGTATTTACACCTTCATCTTGGAAGAACTTCTGCATTCACAGTTACATTATTTTGTGTACTGCAACCAGTCCCCCTACCTCATTCTTGAACTAAGTTCAATGCCAAAAAAGAAAAACTTCACCTTGGGGAGAAAACAGAGTCACTACTCAGGTGTGGCTGAATAATACCTCAGCCCAGGCTGACCACAATCCCCCACAACCCAGTACTGTGCTTGTTATAAAAGTAACTTAATTCATATGTTTTTTTTTCTCTAAGGAATTAAATGATCTTCACTGAACACATTGTCTAGTAATTTCTTACTTCAGCCATTCTCTCTAATAGTTCCTGGGAAGTACAGACAAAAGAAATCTTAGCACTTACATAATTATGATAGGAGATAAAGAAACCCTAAGAAGGTAAGAACAAGGTAAAGAATCCCAAGAAAACATGAAGAAATGTGAGAGAGTTTTGTCTTTGATATCAAAACCAAGCATCTTGCTATGGACTGAAGGTTTATATACCCCCCAAATTCATATATTGAACCCTAAACCCAAATAAGATGGTATTAGGAGGTGGGGCTTTGGGGTGATGAGATCGTGAGGGTGGAGTCTTGTGGGATTAGTGGGTTCATTTCTCTTTCCACCATGTGAGGTTACAATGAGAAGACAGTGGTCTATGATGCAGGAAGCTGACCCTCACACAACACCAAATCTGCTGGAGCCTTGATCTTGGACTTCCCAGCCTCCAGAACTGTGAGAAATCAATCTTTGTTGTTTAAGAGATCTAGTCTATGGTGTTTTTTTTTTTATAGCAGCCTGAATGACCTAAGACAATACCCTGACATCTGTGCAAATGTACTAGTAATTTAAATCTGCTTAATGACAACCATCCTTCCAAAAATTGTCAGAACAAAATTCTGACCCTTTTTTTTTTTTTTGCGGTACGCAGGCCCCTCACTGCTGTGGCCTCTCCCGTTGCGGAGCACAGGCTCCGGACGCGCAGGCTCAGCGGCCATGGCTCACAGGCCCAGCCGCTCCGCGGCATGTGGGATCTTCCCGGACCGGGGCACGAACCCACGTCCCCTGCATCGGCAGGCGGACTCTCAACCACTGCGCCACCAGGGAAGCCCATGACCCTTTTTTAAAGAGATAAGAAGCATAATAATTTAAATGACTACCTTTGGACACTCTTAATAGTAACAACCGAATCTAAAAGAACCCAAGCCCAGTTCTAAAATAGATGAAAAACTGGGGTATTAGAGAACTTTTTAAGCATGTTTGTGTCAGTTGTGGTTTTAGGACATATGACCCTACCCTTATGGCACAGAAGTTCATTTATTTATTGAATATGTATTGAATACCGACTCTGCGCCAGATACTGTCATGATTTTGCTGTATTCAAATAAAAATAGGATAAGATCCTTGTCCTATAGAGTTCCTTAAAAATTATACTATTTCATTGTTCCCTTTTATTATATTTTAACCCTAGCAATTCCTGCCTTGAGACATGATTAGATCCTACATAAAAGTGAACAAATTTTGAAAAAGTTTTTAAATAGTATAAGGAAAAATAAGTTTTAAAGAAAATATTACTACTCTATAAATCATTGTTGTTTTCACACTTGATGCTTAAAATTCTAACAAAAATAAACCTATTTAACATAATTTAGACTAAAAGTCATCGTCTCCCAAAGTGTTCCCCCCAAATTCTATACAGGTTATTCCCTCTCTCCCTCTCTCTCTTTTTTCTCCCTTTTTCTCCCTCTTTCTTTCTCCCTCTCTCTCTTTTTTCTCCAGCTTTCTCAACACTCGGTAGAAATGCTGACTTTTATAACGAACAGCAGACTGATCTGTGATGAGAGAAGGAGGAAATAGATTTCGTAGCAGAGGAAAACCAACCTGTCACAGTCGTAAATGAATAGAGAAGATAACAATGAATAACACCCAACGGTGAAAGCAGAAAAGAAGATAATGTTGTCTGGAAAGCAAAATTTTACCAAACTCACATTTTATCTTTAGCGGCATGAGCAGGACCCTAGTGCACAGAGGCAAAGTGTGTGTCCCAAAGAACATTAGGGCTGCAGAATGTAAGCAGTTGCTAAGCACAAACATCAAACAAACAAACACAATGCTAGTCACGGAGGGATGATTTCCACCATGATATGTAAGTTAATGAAACACTGTTTATACCAGACTGCTCAAGCTCTTTAATTTTCTAGTTAAAGTTACATATTATAACTTTCCACGAGGAATATGTAATTTCTACATTTATGAAATGTGCTTGACTATGGAAAATTTTCTTGAAGAAACACCTTCCCAAAGTTTCCAGGAAACCCAGATTCAGGTATTGGGAGGCTACAGGAAATGACGTATGTAAAGCACCCATTGCAGCGCCTGGCACAGAGCTGGTGCTCGCTGAAAGGGGCTGGTGATGGTGGCTGTAATGGAGGTACTGTCTCTTCTATCACTGGGCAAAGAGAGTCATAGATTTTATGTGAAACACATATAAAGTGTTTTTGAAAACAGGAGAAGTCAGGGAGAGGGGGAAACTAGCAGCTTTTTCATACCACGACATGCTAAGTAAGCATGCCAACACATTATCATTTAATCATTACACCCATGCTATGAAGTCCATTATCTATTATGTCCATTTTATAGCTGAAGAAACTGAGGTTCATAAGTATGCTAACTATTCCACAGTGAGTAACTGATAGGCCTCTCTGAACTCGGAACTATTTTTCCTTTGTCAAATCACATGAATTCCTTAAATACACTTTTTTTTTTACAACTTTATTAGATTATAATTGCTTTACAGTGTTGTGTTAGTTTTTGCTGTACAACAAGGTGAATCAGCTATACGTATACTTATATCCCCATATCTCCTCCCTCTTGAGACTCCCTCCCACCCTCCCTATCCCACCCCTCTAGGTGGTCACAAAGCACCAAGCGGATCTCCCTGTGCTATGCGGCTGCTTCCCACTAGCTGTCTATTTTACACATGGTAGTGTATATATGTCAATGCTGCTCTCTCAGTTTGTCCCACCCTCCCCTTCCACCCCTGTGTCCACAAGTCTGTTCTTCATATCTGCATCTCTATTCCTGCCCTGCCACTAGGTTCATCAATACCATTTTTCTATATTCCACATATATGCATTAATATACGATATTTGTTTTTCTCTTTCTGACTTACTTCACTCTGTATGACAGACTCTAGGTCCATCCACCTCACTACAAATAACTCAGTTTCATTTCTTTTTATGGCTGAGTAATATACCATTGTATATATGTGCCACATCTTCTTTATCCATTCATCTGTCGATGGACACTTAGGTTGCTTCCATGTCCTGGCTATCGTAAATAGTGCTGCAATGAACATTGTGGTACATGACTCTTTTTGAATTATGGTTTTCTCAGGGTATATGCCCAGTAGTGGGATTGCTGGGTCGTAGGGTAGTTCTATTTGTAGTTTTTTAAGGAACCTCCATACTGTTCTCCATAGTGGCTGTATCAATTTACATTCCCACCAACAGTGCAGGAGAGTTCCCTTTTCTCTAAATACGCTCTTGATTTTATATAGGACAGAGGTTTTTTTGGTATTTGCCTTGTATTACACCAAATGGAGTAGTGCAAAGAGGAGAGCTCTTGGGAATAAAGCAGAGCTGAGGGTGAATCTCATTTCTGCTATTTACTTAGTGTTACATTGGGCCTCAATTCTTTATCATAAAATAGAAATCTTCCTTCTTCCCTCCCTCCCTCCTTCCCTTCCTCCCTCCCTCCCTCCTTCCCTCCCTTCCACATAATACCAATGATATTTGAACAAGTGAAGGGAAGAGTGGGAAGAAGTAAGGCTGAGGGGCTAAGCAAGGTGAGGCAAGATAGTCTAGGTCATGGGAGGAAGGCTGAATTTTATGTTAAACATAAGGAGAGCTATTGCAGGATTTTAAAAGCAAGGGAAGGGCGTTATCAGATTATCATTGAGAATTTCCCCTTTGCTGCTGCCTGAGGAGTGGTGGGGGCAGCCATGGGGGGAGAAGGTGAAGCACAAGAGTGAAAGTAGAGAAACCAGTTAGAGGCTGATGTGTTCACGGAGGTGAGAGACACTGGGGGCCTGGACTCCGAGGGTGGCCGTGGACATGAAGTAAAGAAGAGAGTTTCAGATATATTTTCAAAGTAGTATCCATAAGGGTTACTAATATATGTGATCTCTAGTTTATCAGAAAGGAAGGACTCCTAGATTTTGGCTTAACTAACTTGCTAAAGTGCAGTGCTTTTTACATGAAAGGAGAAGAACAGGGGTTTGAGAAGGTAGACATGGAAGGAGGAAAATCCAGAATTCCATGTGGGATCTGTTAAGTTGCAGAAGCGAAGACACATCCAAAGGGAGATGTCAGGAGACATGGAAACATGAAAGTAAGGCGCTCAAGGGAGAGATGTGGACTCCAGTGAAAATGTGGGAGTCATCAGCACAGGAGAACTCACATTCCTGGGAACCGATGAGATCACTCGGGGACGAAGGTTAGAGATGGAAAAGATGAGCCTGAGACAAATCTTGAGTTCCTCCAAATGAGGCAGATGGAGAAGGAGGCAGCCAAGATACCAAAACAAGAATGGACTGAGGCAAGAAGGAAAGCAGGAGAGCGAGTGTTTCAAAACCAAGAGAGCAAAGTCCTGGTAAGTGACAGGCACGGGGGATAAAAAGTGGTGAATCACTGAAGGTGTTAAATGGAGGATATTTTGAAGTAGTATCTCTTTCTTCCCCTAGGGTGGGATGGAGAGTCCAGGTGATGCTGTGACCCACGGGAGGAAGGGACACTTCCTCAATGATAGATGGATGCAAGTATGGGTTTGTTTATTTATTTATTTTGCGGTACACGGGCCTCTCACTGTTGTGGCCTCTCCCGTTGCGGAGCACACGCTCTGGACGCGCAGGCTCAGCGGCCATGGCTCACGGGCCCAGCCGCTCCGCGGCATGTGGGATCTTCCCGGACCGGGACACGAACCCGCTTCCCCTGCATCAGCAGGTGGATTCTCAACCACTGCGTCACCAGGGAAGCCCTGTGGGTTGGTTTAGACGTGAGAAGATGAGAAAGTTTATTTCTGATGGTGACAATTTTCCCAGTGAAGTATGAAGCTTTTAAATCAGAGCAAACCTCAGATACACGGAAACAAGGGCCAACTTTCAAAATGCACAAGTCTCTGTAACAAGGTACCCTGCAAAATAAGGACTGTCTATATAGACATATAAATGAGTACAGAGCCAACAGAGATTGTAAAATTTCAAAATATACTACAGTATAAGGACAAATGAGCTTCCTGTCAAAACTGAGCCTCTTCAGTACTTGACTGGACAAAAGAATGGACTGTTAGCTGCTTGGAGGGTAGCCTTTCTGCAAGGGGCCAATGGCCCAGAGGAAAGAAGGTGTGTTGACAGGGACTAAATGAGAGCTTTCCTTCCTCATTCCTGTTTCTTTCCACTGTAACATTTACTTTGCTCAAGGCCATTATCACACTCACAATGGAAGGACAGCCTAGGGATTTTGCACCTCAGGATAATTAGCAGAGACAGAGAGGGGCACATTGTTTGATTTTATAGACTGACCCTGACCTTAGTTTCTTAATCTGATTACACCTGGTGACTGGAATGGTACAGCAAGAGTTCAGCTGAGATGCCTATTGATAAAATCGACCTCCAAGGTGAGGGAACACATAGTTTGAGATCCTGGTGAGCAAAGGACCACTGGTGATGCAACTATAAGACTGTGGAGAGCTGATGCATGCTTTGCAAATACCAATTCTAAACTAATATGCACATCAGGTTTCACAGACACAGTAAAGTCACACATTGCTTTACTAAGCTGAGGGAATAAGTGCATTTATAAAGTATCCACAGTTTCTTCCAGTTTTCCCATCACTTGGAATTGACCTTCCCTTTAGTTCCCTGGGCTCTAGACTGTGTTTTAGGAAAAACTCAGCTACCTTCTAGACCAAGACTGCCTACTGCTCCACATCCAACATCCAACATCATAGTCAGCTCCCCTTCTCTAGCCTCAGTTACTCCTGGTGGCTGGATCCCATGCGAAGAGGTAGCTCTCAAAATTGGATGGAAAAATAAAATAAAAAACAGGAAAATACCACTACATACCTATTAGAATGGTGAAAACCCAAATCACTAACAGCACCAAATGCTGACTTGAATGTGGAGCAACAGGATCTCCCATTCATTGCTGATAGGAGTGTAAAATGGTACAGCCACTTTGGAAGACAGTTTGGCATTTTTTTAAACAAGATTAAACAGACTCATTGTATGACCCAGCAACGTGCTTCTTGGTATTTACCCAAATGAGTTGAAAATTTACGTCCACATAAAAACCTTCACATGGATGTTTTATAGCAGCTTCATTCAGAATTGCCAAAACTTAGAAGTGAATAAGATGCCCTTCAGCAGGTGAATGGATAAACTGATACATCCAGACAACAGAATTCAGAGCTAAAAAGAAATGAGCCACCAAACCAAGAAAATAAATGGAAGTATATGAAATGCATATTACTAAGTGAAAGATACTGATCTGAAAAGATTACATACTGTATGAGTCCGACTATAAGGCACTCTAGAAAAGGAAAAACTATGGAGACGGTAAAAAAGATCAGCAGTTACTGGGGGTTAAAGGGGAAGAAGAAATGAACAGGTAAGTACAGGGGATTTTTAGGGCAGTGAAACATTCTGTGTGATACTACAAAGGTAGATACATATCATTATACATTTGTCAAAACCCATAGAATGTACACCAAGAGTGAACCCTAATGTAAATTATGGACTCTCAGTGACGAAGATGTGTCAGTGAGGGTTCGTTGATTGTGGCAAATGCACCACTCTGGTGGGAGAAGTTGAGAGCGGGGTAAGCTTGCACATGTGTCGGGGTAGGAGGTCCGTGAGAATTCTGTGTAGTTTCTGCTCAATTTTTCTGGGAACCTAAATCTGCTCTAAAAATACAGCTTATTAAAAAGAAATGGATGGAAAGCTATCCTTTCAGTAAGTATTCATCAGATTAGCTGAAAAACCCCAGAGCACTCTTATATATAGGGCTTGCTATGGCCAATCTAGAACATCTTATTTAGTTCTCTCTTTAGCTAAGTAATAGGAAGAATCTTTAAACCTTATTCTTTAGTGACACTGACTCCCCCTGAAGGCTCTATGATTCTCTCCCCACCCCCCACCCCATACAGTCGCAGTTCCAATAGGTTATACACATTCATACATACTTCTAGAATAATCCATGTTCTGGAAGGCACAGCAATTGTAATTCATTGTTTTTATATTTTTATAATCTCTAAATTAAAAAAAATTACAGATGAAGAGAAAAATGCCAAGAAGTCCTAGTTTAGGATGACTTTATAAAGTTTATTATTTGTCTGTCTTTATTTTGAAAAAGTGACTTCAACAGGTCATGGTGGGCCTGAATTCATACAGAACGAGCTCAAATTCCATCCCTCCCTGCCATGCTAAACAGGAAGGAACGCATAAAACTGTCAGGCCATTTCACTGAAAGGTCTGTATTGGAGTTAAAAAAAAAAAAAAGAAGAAACATTTCCAGTGGTCGTCTGGAAGGTTTTATTTCATTTGTTTGCCTTATAAAGTCGTGCTTGGTCATCTTATTAAAACACAACCTTGCTACAGAAAACACAAGACTGCTCCCTGAAATTATGCATCAGCAAATATTGATTTGCACCAGATTGGACCCTGGTTTCAGGAAGGCAAATGTCTAGCCCAAAGAGTCCCATTGATTCAGGATAGAAGAACTGTGTCTTCTGTCTGTTTTGACTCTCCAGGATTTCCCTAACTTCTCCCTCATCAAAAATATATCAGTCTGCAGACTGAGGTGCTGAATGAATGTGCCAGGAGGGTGAAGCGCTGGGCAGGAACGGAGGGCTCTCTGCACTGCCCAGCGAAGTCCTGCCTGCCCAGCCGCTGGCAACCTGGCCTTGTTTTCCTCTCTAGCCATGGCTCTGGCTTCAGGCTAACTTCTTGACTAAGCTTTCACTCAAAGGCCGTTTTATCCAATACCAGAATAAGACAGATCTGCTCTTGTATCCGCACAAATATGGCAGAACCAAGATAGATATTGCCCAGTTCGGGAAGGCAGTAGAGGGTGTGTTGAACTTGTTACCTATCTGCAGCAGAGCTTGAAGAAACACGGTTGATCCCTCTGGCTATACTCTTCATCTTTTTGCCTTGAGGCAGATAAACAGGCAGGCACACACTGTAGGGAGTTAGTACTATGACAAGGGAATGCCACAAGGCACCATGGAACAAGTTCACTCAAAAGATTCTTGGGGGCTGAGACAGGCAGTCAGGGAAGGCTTTCTTGAGAAGCAATGACTAAACTAAGACTTGAAAGATGGGAAGCCTCTAACACATGTAAGAGTAAAATGGGTAAGGTAGAAGATGGAAAAGGATGGAAGGTATCTTACTGTCCCCATTCATCATCTCAGGAAACTCAGGAAGACGAAATCACTTTCTCAGGATCACATAGTTGTTAACTAGCAGAACTGGGATTCAAACTGTCCCCAGAGGGGACAGCAAGACCTAGGTTCAAATCTTAATACAAGTCACTTCACTCCGTAAGCCTTGCTCCCCTCATTTGCCAAGTAGTGATGAATTAGATGCTTACTGCAGTGACTGTAAAATGAGAATCAATCAATGGATAGTATTAATTCTATCATCATTGACTACATCACTGGACTGTAAGCTCTGAATCTGCAGGCAGTATGTCCACCTTGCTCACTGATATATCTGAGGGCTTTAATTGATGCCTGGCATAGGAGAGAGGATTCTTATGTATGAAGAAATTATTGAGAGAATGAAATGAAAGAACATATACAAAGTTCAGGGACAATTCCAGTAGTTTCTCAGTAAATGTTAGCTCTCCTTACCCACCACCATGTTAATAAGACAACCCCTTGTAGCCAGAAAATTCTATTTGGAATATGTTTGAGTACCTCCAAGTGTCATTTGGTATTGGCATCCAGGTACGATACTGCACTTAATGGCTAATTGTTGTCCGATCTATACCTATTGGCGATAGGTCAGGCACGATCCACTGCTACAGGCAGTAGCACTACCTCCAATTACCGATAATAAGAAGGAGGACTGGTGTATCCAAGATAAAATGTAACCTTATCAACGCCCAGGACCTCTGAGTTGTCCTCAGGAGAAAATAGCTATAAATAAATGTTATAACTCATTTTGAGATTCTCACATCTTAAGATGCTTTTATTTTCCTGTAAGAAATGTGCATTCCTATGACTTTCTGTTGATATTTTAAGTCTTTGTGAGGCACAGATTTTAGTCTTTCAATGGCTGTCTGATTGCGTTGGGAGCAGAGAAACCCCGGAAGGCTCTTTGGCTCCTCTGGCCATCATTCAAGAGATCCTGAGCAGTAGGTGGCAAAGTGAATGCATTTCTCACCAGCTGCCTGCTGAGATGGTCGCAGCCATCATATCAGAGAGCAATTCTGGCCACTCTTACAGAGAAGTGGTTGGTTGGTATTTGCTAAATGTCCCCTCTAACACTTGCCATCACTCCCCATGATAACAACTGGAGGCTTAGCCTGACCCTGAGTGACGATGCAGCCATCAGCTTCAAGAAGAGGACCATGGAGAGTAAAATACAGGGAACTCTACTCAACACCCTGTAATGGCCTACATGGGAAAATAATCTTAAAAAAACAAAACAAAACAAAACAAAGCAGAAGTAGAGTCACAGATGTAGAAAACAAACTTATGGTTACCAGGGAATAAGGATGGGAGGAATAAATTGGGAGACTGGGATTGACATACACACTACTCTATATAAAATAGATAGCTAATAAGGATCTACTGTATAGCACAGGAAACTCTACTCAATACTCTGTAATGGCCTATATGGGAAAAGAATCTACAAAAAGAGTGGGTATATGTATATGTATAACTGATTCACTTTTCTGTACACCTGAAACTAACACAACATTGTAAATCAGCTATACTCCAATAAAATTTTTTTTTTAAAAGTGAGAAAAGGGAACCCTCCTACACTGTTGGTGGGAATGCAAGTTGGTGCAGCCACTATGTAGAACAGTATGGAGGTTCCTTAAAAAACTAAATCTAGAGTTACCATATGATCCAGTGATCCCACTCCTAGGCATACATCTGGAGAAAACTCTAATTCGGAAAGATACATGCACCCAATGTTCATTGCAGCACTATTTACAACAGCCAAGACATGGAAGCAACCTAAATGTTCATCAACAGAGGAATGGATAAAGAAGATTGTACATATATGCAATGGAATATTACTCAGCGATAAAAAAGAATGAAATAATGCCATTTGCAGCAACATGGTTGCACCTAGAGATTATCATACTAAGTGAAGAAAGTCAGACAGAGAAAGACAAATATCATATGATATTACTTATATGTGGAATCTAAAATATGACACAAGTAAACTTATCTACAAAACAGAAATAGACTCACAGACATAGAAAATAAACTTATGGTTACCAAAGGGGAAAGAGAGGGAGGGATAAATTTGGAGAATGGGATTAACATATACACACTACTATATATAAAACAGATAATCAACAAGGACCCACTGTATAGCACAGGGGACTATACTTAATATTTTGTAATAACCTACAGTGGAGAAGAATCTAAAAAACAATATGTATATATCATATATATACATATATATATGTATATACAATGTATGTATGTATACCTGAATCACTTTGCTATATACCCGAAAATAACACACCATTGTAACTCAACTATAGTTCAATAAAAATTGTTTTAAAACATGAATCAAGTATCACTTTCACTCACCTTTCTCTTAATAATAAGAAACATGTGTTGGGGAGCTTAAAAGAGACACAGCAAACAAAGTAACTTATGCCCATGAAATTTCTGAGATTTCATTTCTCATTATCATTCTAGAGGACCCACATGATCTGATTCCAACACAGGCTACCTGGTGTTGCATTCCGTGACAATCTATTTTAATAATGAAAACACTACTTCATTGTAACTCTATTCTGTGCCCTGCCCCTAATTTACTTCCTGTAGGCAAAGGTCTACCACAAGCTAGAAGTGCAATATAAGTACAAAATCCCTGGTAACCATCATTTTTTAAGAATATGCTCATTAATCAGAAAGCAAAAATGTCTGGAAACCCCTGCTTCCCAGGCAGCGCTGCTTGTACTGAAGGGCGGTGCTCCCCTGGCACTTGGTTTCCAGGGATGCAGAGTGAATGCCCGCACAGGTTAGGACCTTTGAGCCTGAGGCTTTCCACGAAATACAACAATCTGTTGTTTGTTTCCTGTAGGTGTCCCCTACATTTCAGTAGCACATTCAAGTACAGGATAATCGTAAACCAGAAATGTGTGCTCGATATGGGAAAATGTAGACTGAAGAGTCAGCAGATGCCTAGAGGGCTCAGTTACACAGAACAAGTTGCATTTAACAGGTTGATTGGATTTCTTTTTTCACTTTTGCAAATAAGGTGATTTAAATGAATCTGTCATAGGAAGTTTGCAGGTTTGCCAATTAATGCATGGCTCTTTTTTTCACAGATTACCTGCACATCATCATAAATACCTGGATGAGCAATAAGAGACCAGTGTGCTCTCCTGAATAAGTCACATATCAGGGCCGCTTAAAATAGAGGTGACTTCACTTAAATGAAAGTTGATAGACACCGTTTCTCCTGTCCAAAGCCTAACCTTCTGCGTGTACTGGAGATTCCAGTCACTCCTGCCTGTTAAGGATTTGGCTCCTGCAGGCATCCCCTTTCTCTCCTGTACTAGGAGCTTCTCCTTCTCTCCTGGATCACCGCCATCAGCATTCTAATCCCGTGTATCAGCTATAGAATGCCGCATATTAAAAGCCCCCCCATTCTAAGTCCATCTCCAGCCTCACTGCTCTGCTCCTCACAGCAAAATTTCTGTAAGGAGTTGTCTATATGCTCTTTCTGCTGTTTGCCACCATTCTCTCCTGAACCCACCCCCAAGCTGGCTTTTCTTCCCCTAGCTCAGCTCCAGTGAAAGCAACCTGGTTAAATCCAGCACTCAGTTCCTGGGACCTCTCAACCCCATTTACACAATTGATCACTCCCTCCTTGCAACACTGCAGCACTTGACTCCCCAGTTATCACTCCCACCTGGCTCTCTCCCCCTTTGCTGTTGGTCTTGATGAGTTTTCTTGCTTGCTTCCTTTTTCTTCCTTCCCTTCCCTTCCCTTCCCTTCACTGATGACATCCCAATTCATTTCTTTGGTTCTGATATTTGCTGAGTTCCTGACCCACAGGGTAGGTACTTGACCTCTCTACTTGGATGGCCAGTTGAAACTCTGCCCGGGCTCTTCCTTTTCCCAGTAAAGATGCCACCACACAGTCCCTCAGCCCGACACCCAGGGGTCTCTCTTACCACCTCGCCATCCCCTGCCACACACATCCAATCCAGCTGTGATTCCTGCCTGCTCTATGCAGGATCTGATCACTGCTCACCACCCTATTGCTGCAACTCTGGCCCAAGCTGCCAGCATCTCTTATCTGGATTTGAGCTAAAGACCCCTAGCTGCTTTCTCTTCTCTACCCAGAAGACACACATTATATCATGTTGATTCCCTGTTCTAGACCCTCCAATGGCTTGGACTAAAACCCAAACTAACTCCTTTTTGTAACACATAGGAAACCACAAAAGACCTGGTCCCATCTATCTGTCTAGCCCTCTCACACCGATAACTCTGTCCAGGTGCCCTCCACTCCAGCCACTTAAGCAGCAATGCCATACCTTGGGCATAACACCCTGGGTCCTTCCTGGGGGTCCTTGCATCTGCCATTCTCTCTGCCCAGCAAGTGCTTCCTCCAGATTCCCCCAGGCCCCTCACTGGCTCCATGGGCTCAGATACCAGCTCCTCAGAAAGAACCTACTCAGCCATCCTTTATCAAATAACCCTTGCTCACTGTCTAGCCCTTTAGTCTGCTTTATTTTTCTTCACAGCACTTATTACCTGAAATTATGGCCTATATGTATTTATTAACCCATTTATTATAATTCTTCCCAATTTAAATGTAATTTGATGGGGCAGGAACATAATTGTCTTATTCAAGTTTGCATCCCTAGTGACCAAAACAGTGACTGGCACATAAGAGACATTCAATAAACAATATTTTGAATGAAATAAAAGACAATAAATGTGGCTAGGAAAAGTATTAGGTATATGTTTTTATCATACTCTTAAGTCATTATCAAATCAATTGTAAATTAACTTAGATGAGAAGAGGAAATATTGTGGGAACGAACAAAGAGGGAGAAAAAGCTCTGAAGATACTTGCTCTAAAAAATACTAAATACATTTTAAAGCCACAGTAATTAATAATGCATTACCACTAAAAATATATCACAGAGGTAAACAGAATAGCTGCAATATCTATAAAGGAAGCCCTGGCATGTATAAAACTTATGAAGTAAACATCACAAGCCAATAAATAAAGGACAAATAATTTTTTAAAAGGTATTGGGCAAATCAGGGATTTGAGAAAACTTCAGTTAGGTCCTAATCCAGCATGATACAACAAGAATGACAACAAAATGCTGGACCAACCAAAAAAATTGTAACTCTGATGGTCACTGTTCCTTTCCTCTTCCCCCACAAAAGGAAAAAAAACTGGACTGGATTTTTTTTTCCTGGTCACTTGAGCACATCTAGATCACCCATTAGATTTTCTCTGGGACCTGCAGTTTGATTTAGGATTGATCAATCAAAATTCCAGTGGCATTAGAAGTAAATTATAAAAAGGTATGACAAAAATAGAAGTAAATATGTAATGGATCTTGGGGGAAGAAAGGCCTTCCAAAGCATAATGTTTGCAGAAAAAAATTCAATAATAGTGACCACATTAAACAAATAAAAAAAACAAAAATAATTTTGAATGTTAAGAAACATAAACAAATGGAAAAGGCAATTCTTAAACTAGAAATAATCCAGAAAATATTTCTCAGACTAATAAACTTAATATTTTTAGGAAATACATCAATCACTCCTACAAATCAATTACCTCATGAAGAAAATAAGGAAAATAATGTTTGCTTTGTGGCAGTTGGTAACTGACAAGCACTTGGTAGATATTCAGCAAGTCACACTTAATAATAAATTTAAAAGAAAACACCAATCTTTTAAAAGAAAAAATAAAACAACAAAAACAAGAGGTTAGCAAGTAGTCAAATTAAACAAATAAATGTAGATTAAAATCCTGGCTTATCATTTTTACTGGGCAATTTAAAAAATACTCGATATTCAAAACCTGTTTTCAGGGCTTCCCTGGTGGCACAGTGGTTGAGAATCTGCCTGCTAATGCAGGAGACACAGGTTCGAGCCCTGGTCTGGGAGGATCCCACGTGCCGTGGAGCAACTAGGCCTGTGAGCCACAACTACCGAGCCTGCGTGTCTGGAGCCTGTGCTCTTCAACAAGAGAGGCCGCGATAGTGAGAGGCCCGCGCACCACGATGAAGAGTAGCCCCTGCTCGCCACAACTAGAGAAAGCCCTTGCACAGAAACGAAGACCTAACACAGCAAAAATAAATATAAATAAATTAATAATCTCCTACCCCCAACATCTTGAAAAAAAAACAAAACACCTGTTTTCAAATTATTGATAATAATGTAAATTGATAGAACTCTTCTTGAAGATATTTAGTCCATACTACCCAAAGCACTCTACAGACTTAATACAATGCATATCAAAATTCCAGTGGCATTTTTTTACAGAAATAGAAAAAGCAATCATAAAATTCATATGGAACTACAAAAAAACCCAGAGTAGCAAAAGAAGAAGAGCAAGAAGAACAAACCTGGAGGCATCTCACTTCCTGATTTCAAATTATATTAAAAAGCTATAGTGATTGAAACAGTATGGTACTAATATGAAAACAGACATATAGACCAATGGAACAGATTAGAGCCTCGATATAAAACCACCCATATACAGTCAACTAAATCTTCAACAATGGTACCAAGAACACAAAAATGGTAAATGATAGTCTCTTTAATAAATGGTCCTGGGAAAACTGGATATTCACAAGCAAAAGAATGAAATTGAACCCTTATCTTACACTATACACAAAAATCAACTTAAAATGTATAAAGATCTAAATGTAAGACCTGAAACCATAAAACTTCTGGAAGAAAACATTGGGAAAAAGCTTCTTTACATTTCTCTTGGCAATGAGTTTTTGGATATGTATGACACCAAAGCACAGGCCACAAAAGCAAAAATAAACAAGTGGAACAACATCAAATTAAAAACCTCTACACAGCAAAGGAAACAATCAACAAAACAACAAGGCAGCCTGCTGAATGGGAGAAAATATTTGCAAACCATTTACCTGATAAAAAGGTAATGTGCAAAATATATAAAAAACTTATACAACTCAATAGTAAAAAAAAAAAAAATCTGATTTTAAAGTGGGCAAAGCTTAAACAGTGATGTATGTCAATTATTTCTCAATAAAACTACATTTTTAAAAATGCACAAAGAACCTGAATAAACATTTTTCTAAAGAAGACCTACAAATTGCCAACAGGTATATGAAAAGGTGCTCAGCTTTACTAATTAACAGGGAAATACAAATTAAAAACCACAATGAGATATCGCCTCACACCTATTAGGATGACTGTTATTAATAAAACAGAAGATAACAAGTGTTGGCAAGGATGTAGAGAAACAGGAACACTGGTACACTACTGGTGGGAATATAAATTGGTACACCCATTATGGAAAACAATATGGAGGTTCCTCAAGAAGTTAAAAATGGAACTACCATATATTCCAGGAATCCCACTTCTGGATATTTATGCAAATAAGTTTAAATCAGGGTCCCAAAGAGAAACCTGCATTCCCATGTTCATTGCAGCATTATTCACAAAAGCCAAAGTATAAAAACAATCTAAATGTCCATCAACAGATGAACAGGTAAAGAAAATGTGGTATGTAGATATAATATTATTCAACCTTAAAGAAGGAAATCCTGCTATTTGCGACAACACGGATGGACCTAAAGGATATTATGCTGTGTGGAAAAAAACTGGACAAGGAAAGACAAATACAGTATGAACTCATTTATATGTGTAATCTAAAATAGTTGCACTCATACAAATAGAGAATAGAATGGTGGTTGCCAAGGACTAGGTGGAGGGCAAAATGGGGAGGTGATAGTCAAATGGTACAAAGTAGCATTTATGCAAGATGAATAAGTTCTGAAAATTCACTATATAGCATGGCGCCTATAACTGAAAATGTGGTATTATAAAATTAAAATTTGCTAAGAAGGTAGATCTCATGCTGTGTTCTTACTACACATACATACACACAAAATAATAATAATAAAGGAGGCAGGAGGAAACTTTGGGAGGTGATGGATATGTTTATGGCCTGATGGGGTGATGGTTTCACAGGTATATACTTACCTCCAAACTCATGGAGTTGTATACATTAAATATGTACAGCTTTTTACATGTCAATCATATCTAAATAAAGTTTTTTTTTAAAAAAAGCAATATAGTGTATTTCATCTTATCTGAGTGTAAGGTACAGCACAATTTTAAGTATCACTAAAAAAAAAGAACAAATAAACAAAAACAAGCTAACAACATGATATGCCATCATCTGTAAAATGCATGTGAATTGCAGAGATGAAAAAAAAGTAAAAAGGTGGGCAATTTAGAACAATGAGATACGTTATTGCAAGAATCTTAATATAGAAAGAAAATCAAACTCATTCACCCACTGATTTTCAATAATTGTTGGCACAGTGGGTTGAATGGCAGCCCCCCAAAATGTATGCTCACGTCCTAATTCCCCAGAACCTGTGAATATGACTTTCTTTTGGGGAAAGGATTTTACAGATGTAATTAAGCTTAAGAGCTCTAGATGAGATCACCTTGGACTATCTGGGTGGCCCTAATTCAATGACCAGTGTCCTTATAAGAGACATGCAGAGGAGAGACACACGGGGAGAAGAGGAGGGGGCCACGTGAAAATGCAGGCAGAGACTGGATTGATGCAGCCACAAGATAAAGGAGGCCAGGAGCCACCAGAAACTGGGAGAGGCAACAAAGGATTGTCCTCTAGAGCCCCACAGGAGGCGCAGGCCTGCCAAAACCTGGATTCCAGACTTCTGGTCTCCAGCACCGTCAGAAAAGAAACTTCTATTGTTTGAAGCCACCAAGTTCGCAATAAGTTACTACTGCAGCCTTAGGAAACTCACTCAGGGATATGGTCAAACATTTTCTTAAACAGTGAGGAAAGATAAATGAATAAATGAAGAATGAATGAAAATGTGAGAAAGAAGTTTGAAAGCACATGTACCAAAATGTTGATACTGATTATATTTGAGTGAAATGATCGTAGGAGATACATGTTTTCTATAATGTTCTTCTCCATATTTTCCAAATTTTCCACTGTAAGCATAAAAATCAGGAAAACATAATAAACAGTATCAAAACACAATACTAAAAGAGGTAACTTTTAACAATGAAATTGTTCGACTGTAATCCTACCACCACTATAGCTTAACTATGCCTTTTCCTCATGGTGCCTTCTAAACTTTGTCTTTATAATTAAGCAAGATATATATTGCCAGTCAAATGCACAGAAGAAACCTTCCTTAAAATTTCTCTAATATGCAACTTTGGAAGGATTTACTTCTGTATGTTTTCTCTCTTTAAAATGTGTTCACTTCTTAATGCATCCCTATAATTCTCCTTGAGCCCCTTTTCTTCATCTCCTACCAAAATATTCCTTATAAATACATTATTAGTGATAAGGCTTAGGCATATCCTATCAAGACCAAAGGTTTACCACTAATAAGAGTGCAAGTTGTCCTGACCCATGCATTTGAATAGCTCGGCTTCTTCATAGCTTTTTATTTTACAGCAAATAATATTATAATATTTTAATTAACAGACTTTATTTTTAGAGTAGTCTTATATTTACAGAAAAATAAGCAGAAAATACAGAGTTCCCATATATCCCCTATCACTCCAGCAGGTTCCCCCTCTTATTAACATCTTGCATTAGTGCGGTACATTGTTACACATGATGAGCCGATATTAATACTGATACATTAAGTCCATAGTTTACATTAGGATTCTGATATTGTATACTCTATGAGTTTTGAAAAAACGTGACTTGTATCCACCATGAGAGCATCAAGCAGAATATTTTTACCTCCCTGAAAATCCTCTGTACATCCCTCCTACCTCTAAAAACGCTGGCAACTGATCTTTTCACTGTTTTCAGTTTTGCCGTTTCCAGAATGTCAGAGAGTTGGAATCATAAGTATGTAGGCTTGTCAGATTGGTTTCTTTAACTTGGCAATATGCATTTAAGGTTCATTTCATGGCTGGATAGCTCATTTCTATTTATTGCTAAATATTTCATTGTTCTTCATAGATTCTTAAAGAAAGATTCAGAGAAAACGTAAACGGCTTTCTCCATTGCTACGTATGACGTTTCCTGACCTCAACATGTTTACATCAGTGTCTATTTCACTAGTCAACAGACACTTTGACCAAGAATGCAAACTCACTGTAGTCCTGAGGGGAATAGCAGTGATGTCTAACTAAATTAGTCTCACCTAGATGGTTAAATCATCCCTGTCTGGTCATTGAAGACCAGTTTTCTCTTCATTCATTCCATTAGGGGAAAAAAAATAAAGACCTCAAAGAATCCTTCTGAGGGACTCCTTGCTAACGTGGAAAAATGAGGGTGGATAAAAGCTTTATTTCTTGAGATTCAGAGACTAACCTTTTTTCTTATTATATTGTCATTTGTTAGTAGTCCACTTCAAGAGATTTGGCATATGCTACAATTTCCCATGCTTCCTTTAGCAGAGTAAATTTTTCCTAGAAGGATTTATCAATACTTTTCACACAGTGAGAAGTGTAGGGTTTTAAATATATATATAACTGATTTGTTGAAATATACTATTATCTTTTTTATAACACCTTTATTGGAGTATTATTGCTTTACAATGGTCTGTTAGTTTCTGCTTTATAACAGTGAATCAGCTATACATATACATATATCCCCATATCTCCTCCCTCTTGTGTCTCCCTCCCACTCTCCCTAT
Organism: Neophocaena asiaeorientalis asiaeorientalis; assembly: GCF_003031525.2. Taxonomy (NCBI): domain Eukaryota; kingdom Metazoa; phylum Chordata; class Mammalia; order Artiodactyla; family Phocoenidae; genus Neophocaena; species Neophocaena asiaeorientalis. The sequence goes on from NW_020174553.1 coordinate 3,774,977, forward strand.
CCCACCCCTCTAGGTGGTCACAGAGTACTGAGCAGATCTCCTTGTTCTATGCGGCTGCTTCCCACTAGCTATTTTACATTTGGTAGTGTATATGTGTCCATGCCACTCTCTCACTTCGTCCCAGCTTACCCCTCCCCCTCCCCATGCCCTCAAGTCCATTCTCTACGTCTGCATCTTTATTCCTGTCCTGCCCCTAGGTTCTTCATAACCATTTTTTTATTATTATTATCATTGTGTTATAAAATCCTCTTGGGCTTTGCTTTTAGTGTCTTGTTTAATTTAACTTTTCTCAAATGACATGGTTCTATCTAATGTTAATTTCCCCACTTGTTCTTTAGTAATTCTTTTTTCCTCCTGTGGTTTTTCATGATGTTTCTATGTTGGTTCCTTAAACCTTACAGGTAACTGTAATGATTCATGCAGTAAAGAATTATCAGTGCTGAGCAAAGATAAACACAGAATCTGTAATGCAAGAAAGGGGCAGAGAAGCATACCAGGCCCTTACTCTTTTTTGCATCCATTCCTACCCCACCTCTCACTTCCCAATTAAGATTTAATTTTTAGATAATTCTTCCTGAAGCATCGGAATACAACTTCATATCACTTAACTGCATTCCTTCACAAGTGCAGAAATGTAAAAGTTCTACAATGCTCTTTCATGGGGCATCTCAAAAAATAGGCAGGAAACGCACTTAAGAGAAAGCTGATTTCAAGCAATCAGGCCAACTGGGGTATGCTAATTTGAACATACTACACGATTGAACCTCATTTTGTAGTCATAGATGGTTGAGATTTCAGAAATTTAGGCTATATATTCTTATTTCAATTCAAAGTGCTACATTATTTGAGTCTATGAATCTTTTCATTCACAGATTATGTAACATACGGAAGCATACACGAGAAAACCTCTAGTGCAGTTTTATTCTACTAATCTTGTGCTTTCTACCAATGCCTCCTGTCATTCTTGTCAGGTATTTATGGACAGCTAAACAAACACTTTAAAAGTATAGGCACTCCAGTGATCATTCATGATACTAAATGACACTGGAACTCCAGTTATTAGGGCCTGATCCATTTGAATGCCTAATTCATTGGGGTTGGTAAACAGATCAGGAATGGCTGCGAACGGGAAGCAAAAGTAGATGATGGAGAAGTGAAATCAGGTGAAAGTGCAAGGTGAAAATCAAATTAAGCTAAAATCCTGAGTATCAAAGACATCTGGCAATAAGAAAAACAAGAAAGAATACAAAAGACCAAACTAAAGCTTGCAGGAAAAATGAACAGGGAAAACAGGAAAGGCCAGCTGTTAAACTGCTGTGTTTATGTGGAAGGAAGTGAGTGGATGGAGATGTTAATGGTGATGAGACATGAATCCATGGGGCTATGTATATTACAAACTACCCAATTCAGCCTAGGATACATCTGAAATATACGAAACACCAAGTTATCAGGATTCTCTTGTCAGTGGTGGTTCTAGATCTTAGTTATAGGAAAGAGTTAGGGGTAGCAATTTGGTTGGAAGAGAAAACCAAGGGATTTATCATTTAATTATGTTACGTAAGTGGCATTATTTTCCTTAAATGTAAATTAGAGAAAAATAAATATAACACACTTTACTAAAGAGGCTCTATTCACAGTTTACATAATATTTTTAAATACTTATAGTTCATATTAAAATATTTTATTATTATGAGATGGCAGCACCCAGAGATACTTCTGGCTGCAGGTTGCAGAACATTTGGCTAAATTTTTAATTATCTTAAAAATTAAGAAGCCAGAAGACATGCAATTCTAAATTTGGTGCAGCAACTCAACAGCTGCTGCACCACACTGAGTTGCTGTCTGTTCCACCATCATCAGAGCATTGTAGTTTTGTCCCTAGGTACATCATCATGATGTCGAGACGTCTACTGAAGCTGAAGCATCACACCCTCCCCAGCAGCATTCAAGAAAAGAAGGAGAGAACCGTCTTTAAGGCTCTGCTTTTTTTTTTTTAACATAGGAGAAAACCTGTCCCAGGACCCTTTCTTTACATCCCAGTAACCAGAACTCAGTCATATCTACCCTTAAACCAAACAGAAGCAAAGAGGAATAAGACTGCCAAGACTGGCTTGTACTGATCACTAATCATGCCCTTGGAGGCTGAAGAGCCTACATTGCCTAAGAAAACACAGCTGTGATGTCACCAACAGGGAAGAGTCACAGGCTGCCACACAGCTGCAAGGGGCTTATGCAGACGTGCAAGAATCAGCTAATGTTTTCAGAACTTTTAAAATATCAAACTCAGACTCTAAGCTTCTAGCATTATATACAATATCGGTTACTTATTAGTGGTTTGGGAAGGCCAATTTAAAATTTTCTGATCTTACTGTATTGAAATTCACGGCCCTAATGTTTTCCACATTGACTATATGAATGATGGAGAAAATCCAATAATGTATTTCATTTCCAACTGGACAGAAAACAAAATTTTAAAAAGTGAAAAAAAAAAAAAGAATTAAAGCCACTCACCAGCACATCCCCGGGTACCATCATTCTCTCATTGTATCAGTGATGGATCCTTGCTTCAGCCATAGCTTTCTGCATTTTTAGTCGACCTGCGAGAATAAGAAGAATGTAAAAATTAGTCTGGTCTCTAGGCATTCAAAGGTGGCAATGTATTTCATATACATTGAGTATTGCTGCTGAAGAAGTAGTTGATAAGTAATTCAAAGTTACACCTGGACTCAGATATGGGCCTTTAGCCATGACCAGGCAAAACCTCTTTCCTGATTTTTCCTCAGGAAAATGATTATTCCATGGTATGGTTTCAGAGGTGACAGCAAGGTTCACCTCTGTCCTCCTATGCCTAGAATTCCTTGTATCTGGAATCATACCTTTAGAGGTCTATTTCTTAGACTAGGAAACTCACTCATGTTAAAATGGAATTTCTGGAGGATGGATAATCATTTAAACTCTACATTATTACACAGCAGTGTGAACTAATTTTGTGTTGTTTCTGAGAACTAGTTTTGGTAAGCAGAAGAGAGAGGTAGGATTATAATGAAGATTCCAAGATGTTAAGTTGGAACTAAATTGGTAAAGAACAGGAGAGACACATTAAAGGCATCAAAGGCCCACTCCAAAAGAACAAAAACTAATTTCAATTTCAAACTCTCAATCTTTCAGTCTTTGTGCATTTTTATTAGAAAATGAGAAATGGATTGTCCTATACTGAAAAGAAAATTACTTTTGTTCCTTTTGAGATTTTCTGTTTTCTCTTATTCTTGATAAGTAGTGACAGTTTTCTGGAGGGTTTTTCCCTTGTTTTTTTTTTTTTAATAACTTTTCCTAAAATTGTTCTAGAATCTAGGTATGGCTCAAAACCTGGCAAAAAGTGGACTCTAGCTGTAAATTACACAGTAATAGTATAATACGATGGGGCCAGGCATTGAGATGGCCATTTCTGGGATGCAGAAGGACGTGGAATGGAATTCAATTATAAAATCTTAAAATTATCTTCTGGTTAGGCCTCGAACCACTGAAACCTACAATTTTCTCTCTAATTTTGAAAAAAGACTAATAACTTCTTTTTTTTTAACATCTTTATTGGCGTATAATTGCTTTACAATGGTGTGTTAGTTTCTGCTTTATAACAAAGTGAATCAGTTATACATATACATATGTTCCCATTAATAACTTCTTATACCTACTCTGATACAAGCTTCAAACAATATAAAACCTAGAAATTTAAGTTGAAAATAAAATCCACAGTCACTTCATTTAGGAGCAACTAAGTAAAAATAGTTATTTAAAATTTTAATGAATTTATCAGAAGATAGATTCGTGTAACTGATATTAACACAGTTCCCTCTCACCCTTATATGTAAGGTGACCAACTTGTTTTGGTTTGTCAAGGACCTTCCTAGTTTTAGCACTGAAAGTCCTATATCCCAGGAAACTGGGATTGTTGATCATACCACCTGTATGGAACACATCAATACTGGGAAAAGAAAATATTGCTGTAATTTCATTGATTAGCTAACATTTACAACAGCATGTTGGATAATACAGAGTATGTTTCGATTCACAGTACTCATTAGAACCCAACAACTTCTTTTTAAGCCACTGAATCAACATAATCACATTTTTCTATTCTGCAACATATAAGAAAATGATGATGATTCATGGAATAGCACATGCACAGATTTCTTAGAGTACCTGGAGGTGAGGTGCTGTATTTTAGTGCCCAAGACAAAAAACTACTGTTGTCATTTGAATTTTCTAAGACCGTGAAAGAAACTTATGCTCAGGTTTGTGAAGCCAAAAGGAAATATGTAATTGTGTAACGATTTCATGAGTCTGGGTAACCGTGACCAGCCATCCTGGTAAAGTAAGCAAAGCTCACTTTGGGGCAGCTGAAAAATTCTCTTTGTCCATACAACTTGCTTGAAATTCAAAACATAACCTTCATAAGAGCCCTGCAAGTCATGCCTTATCATCCCCGGAGGCTCAGTGAAGGTAAGTAACTTGACCAAATTCATGCAGCTAATCCACAGTACAGCTAGGCTTGAACACAGATCTGTCCGTCCCTACAGTTCATGGTCCTCCCATTCCACCACCTCTTTCTGCCCAGCACAGCCTAAGGATCTTCTGAGGAAAAAGACACCATTTAAAGTAAATAATACAAATCTATAATATATGTATGAACATGATGACAGCTCCCTCCATTTGAAAACTCATGAGTTGAGCAGTGATGGCATATGAATAGATCTACATTTTTAGTATGAGTGTTTCACTGCTGTGGTTGTTCTTGTTCTTATTGTTTAGGTGTGCAGAGCAAGACAGCTTCTCTGTGGAAACTACTCGGTGAAGAGAAAAGTGCAAGAGCTAACTGCTGGAACAGCAGCCACAGATCCACACTTTTCTTGCTCCTGAATCTGCACTGTCAGATTATTTCTCATACTTTCCTGGGGAAAGAAGAACATATTCTGCTATTGGGCATGAAGCACATACAAAAATCACTCCAGTCTCAGAAGCAGTGGTGGCCCCTTGCCCGTTGTGTAGAGGCACAAATGTTTCCTCTTCTTTCCGTGACTTAGGGAATTAGTGAGGGATGCCATGTGGTTCTCAGTACAGCACAGTGATTAAGGGAGTGGTTTCTGGAGCCACATTACCATCTGGACCACTCGGTCAAGTTACTTCAGCTCTGGGCCTCAGTTTCCTCACCTGTAAAATGGTGATGATCAATTGCCCTCAATGTCGTTGTGCAATTACTTACACAAGATACTTACAATGTAGACAGGCATACAGTAAGTGCTCCATAAGTTTTAGCTATTGCTATTTTCCAGCCAAGGGCACACAACATTCATAAAAAGCCATTTACTGAGTCCCAGAGTCCAGAGTACATAGTACGAGGCACCAGAGATACAACAGGTTTAAGATGTGATCTTGGTATTTAAGAATATTACAAACCAACTAAGAAGACAAGAAATGTAAATAAAAAAGACAAACAACAATCAAAGTAGGACCAGCAATTATCAAATTTGATTGCTGACAGACACTACTAGACAGATACTATTATTTACTCTTCACAGATAAAAAAAAAACAACTAGGGCTTCCCTGGTGGCGCAGTGGTTGAGAGTCCGCCTGCTGATGCAGGGGATGTGGGTGTGTGCCCTGGTCCGGGAAGATCCCACATGCCACGGAGCGGCTGGGCCCGTGAGCCATGGCCGCTGAGCCTGAGGGTCTGGAGCCTGTGCTCTGCAACAGGAGAGGCCACAGCAGTGAGGGGCCCGCGTACCACAAAAAAAAAACAAAAAAAACCTAAAGCTCACAGAGGTCACCCCTGCTTTTCTCTGCATCCTGCCTCATTACATACAAAGGATTGTGACCTCTGTCTCTCCATCCCAACATGCCGTGAAGTCAAAAGAGCAAGTAGGAAAATCTTGGTGATCTTATCCAAGAAGGGAAGCATCTGAGAAAGCCAAGATCAGCCTGGGGAAGCTGACTAAAGGATGCTGTATGCCAAGATCATACAGGCATTTCCATTGTTAGTGCTGGCCAGTCTCAAGCTCTGGTTCATCTCCATCATCCTTCTTTCTTCCACGGTACAGACTTCAGGGATCCAGTGAGCTCTCCTTCAGTGCTGCCATTCACTCACCCAGTTCTTGCACAATTGTCTCCATCTCCTTCAAACTGCTGAGCAGTTGGATGATTTCCCCCACTTTTACCATTCCTTCCCCAATCTCCCCCAGTCTCGCAGCTTCTGGAGACCAGCTCGTTGATCCTATGTCTTTAAGCTGTTAAATGCCACTCAGTTTGGGATAACAAGAACTAACAAATAATGAACAGGAGAAAGAAAACAAGTTTGAAAATCTTACAAAGTTCTTACAGTCGTGGTTGCTGGCTGATAAGCTCCTCACGTCCTTTCAAGAAATTAACAAGGAAGACTGTGTGTTCGATCCTCTGCTTTAGATCCACAGAATAGAGTTGATCTCTGTTCTCCCTTCTTTCTTCCTCACCTTCCGAGACATAAAGATTCTTTTGAATGAATGAACCAACCAGCAAATACACTATATTGTTGGTGGTCGAAAGCAGAACAAATCAACTCAATCTGAAATGAAAGTAGACTCATACTGAAGGCTTTGAAAGAGATGGAAAAGTCATTCTCCATCACAAAGGTCCTCCATGGATAAACTGAGGCAACAAATCAAATACTTTACAAATAAAAGAGCAGGTGATGGAACCCTGGAAGAGCTGAATGTTGGGAAATTGCATATATCTAACATGGTCTTCAAATCTGAAGCAGAAAGCATCAATATTAATTTTGATAATCCATAGGGACACTGAAACCACTGGGAAAAAATTAAAAGTATTACTCAGCTTGAATCTGTCCAGCTGATTGTCTCTACAGGCTGAATTTTTTGGATAGCTTCACTTTCTTATTCAAGTTGAATACTTTCTTTATTTATACTCACTTGTGTTTCAAACAGGATTAAGGAAGTTCAAATCACATAGATGGATGGAGACCAAAACCAAAATCTGATAATAATTGTTAACGTGTCAAGCTTAGGAGGCAGAGGGAGAGAAGAATGGCTCCTCAGACCTGAAGCAATCATATCTCTGAGAAGGATCCCTATCAACACTTAGAAAGATGTAATTTGGTGGGAAATCGAATAATAAACAGTTTCATCTTCATTAGAAGTAAAATCTCAAATCATCTCTATTAAAAAGAAAAAAACTGTACTTAAAATGACATGCATTTTATTTTACTAAAGTATAGGACATTAAGCAAAGGTTTGGTTGCCTTGGTTACAAACTGTTGTCATAGAAGATGCACATCTCACAAAAAAGGAGATATAGAATGCTTTCAATATACTCTGCGCATTATAGAGTAATGGAGAAATTTAAAAATAAACTGGACCAAGCATTCATTTTTGTACTGTTCAGAGATATGTCCAGGGTTGAGCAAAGGATACCTTATGCTACTTTGCATATTCTTGAGCTCCTACAAGCCTTCCTAAAATGTCTCGCAATGTACTGCCAACCACAAAGGTTTTAAGGAAAGTTTTTAAATTTGAGTGATTTTCTATATGTGTTTTTTCTTAATCCAGTGCCCCACAGTTGTACTCCTAATTGCCCAAATGACTAATAAGAACCTAGCTAAATATTATCAACGCGTCTATTACATGGTAAAGACACTAATCTAGTCTATGAAGAAAGTAAATGTTTTTTTCTTTTACATTCTGTCAGAGTCCATTTAATCAAAAGGGGGTTTAGAAAGCCAATCTCCCAAAATGTAATCTTCTTAGTCAATTGATAAACAGCTCACTAAAGGAAAAAGGTAGACTTTGAGGATCCCATAAGAGAAAGAGTAAATTGGTTCATAATTCACATTAGAATTATTACCATAGACTAGGAGAGGGCTGTTCAAAAAATAAGAAACTTCACTGAGTAGGACAGTCAAGGAAAAGATCAAGGGCAAATACACAGGTGAGAATCCCGTCTCTACCTCAAAATTTGTCTCTTTATTATTAATAATTTGGGTTATTTAAAATAATAAAAATTTTCAATTGAATTTTAAAATGTCACCTAGAGAAAAGTGCCGTCAATATTCTGATGTATTTCCCTTCCAATTTATTTTTATGAATTTTTTACATACTTAATAAGTGTTTCCTAATAGTATAGCACACTCATCATAAACACCTTTAAAAGCTATAAAACTTGTTCAACATGTTGAAGGTATCATAATTTGCTTCTACATTCCTGTACTTTAGAACATTTATGTCTTTAATAAACGTTGTTACTACATGAACCCTCTATTGATGTCTTTGCAATGTAGAAAGAGGAAAAAAGAAAGGGTCAGGGAGACAGAAACTCTTAAAAGAAGAAATACCACACTAAAGACAACCCCAGTACGTAATGTATGATATGTACATTAAGATCTCATTTATATATTGTAATACATATTCTGTTTATATATGTTTATATGGTTATATTACATATATAAAATTAGGAAGAAATAGAGTTTAATTTACATATGCTGATTTGTAAGGGTGTCAAGCTATACAACAGGGCTGGTAACAGGTGTCAGGAGTGGAAGATGATTGACTCCTATGTAGCTTAACTTGTTAAAATTAGTAAGTCTACTTTTTGTATTTTCAAAAGGGTCAAGTAAAAATATTTTATAATAACCTTTAAAAATACGTATATAAAAAGGTTAGCCAGAAAAAAACTTGGATGTAGGCATATATGCAATTTGACCGGAATTACTTTTTAAAAATCCAAATATTTAAAACAACCGAACACTAACAAACGTAGTAAGGTAGATAGCTAGGGGGAAGCAGCAATAAAACAACTGAACAGAAGAATGATTATCTCTGGATGTTGGAGAAATAGGTAATTTTTCCTCATGTTCTTATTCTTTACTTTTTCTAATATCTTATAATACATATGAATTCATTTTGTAGTGGAGAAAAACACAGTCTACACTTTATTAAAATAAAAAGCATACCTGGCTCTGATTCCAGTCTGTTGTTCTTTAGCTGTGAACCGGACAAATCACTTGACCTCCCTAATCCTCATTTTCATCATCTGTAAAGACAATTAGCAACGTCTGCTCTGCCTACCTGATGCATTTTTGTAAGAATTAAATAAAAATGCTTGTGAAAGTACTATATATATCACAATATTCTGTACAAATATAAAATATCGTTATTGATTTAACTAGACCAATGATTTAACTAGATGGCTAAGTAAAGAGAAGAAAGGAAAGATAAATAAATTTTCTTCTACTGCTTAGCAGCTAACCCAAGTATAATTCAGCAATCTACACTTAAAGGATGCTGCGAAGAAGGGGAAGAATGGGGGTGAAGTGGGGAAGAAGGAACTGCAGAAATAAAAGAAAAAACTGCTTACAGACTTTTCTTTTGTAAATATTGCCAAAGCCAGAAGTGAAATTCCTTCACTGCTGTGTCATACACCCCTAAGGACATTATGATCAGATGCTAAGAGCACCCCAGACTGCCAGCTGTTCCTCCTACCTGATTATATGATGAAAAAAGACAATTGTTAAGTAGTTTCTCAGTTTAGCCTTATCCTTCTTTCCTATATTGCCTTGTTATATACTACACCCAGATAAGTACTTTACCAAAACTGCTCACATGCTGTCAATGGTATAATCCATTCTATTTCAAAATAAACTAGATATTAAAAATCATTTGACTCTCCTAACTAAATACTTCTCCATATATAAAAACAAAGCTTATAAGAATTAGTGTTACATCAATACAATCTGGAAACATGAATCACTTTTTACTTTTCCAAAAAGTAATCTCAGCTAGATCACTTAGCACATTTAAACGTGTTGAACTTTTTTGATTATTTCAAAAATCAGATTTTATGCAAGACACCAAAAGTCCACTAGTTTTTCCAGTGATTAAAAAATACTTTTCTGAACTAAGAAGCTGGTCAAATCCCATTATCAAAAACCATCCTTCATTTTAATAGAATTTTAAAACTCCTGTTTTGATTTGGCTTCTGTAATGCATTTGTTTCTTCAGAAATGATTCTACCTTGATATTACAGACTATTACTTGATTTTACCAAAGTTTCTGTAGCCTGCAGGGTAAGCCTTCTCTAGTCTGACTGCTATGCCCAGGCCTAAAGGACAGGTGAATAGATTTCAGCAACAAAAGTAAAGAATACATGGAGGCGCCCATGGTCTCACAGTGGGTGATAATTAACTTCTCTGGGGCTTAGTTTCCTAATCTGCAGACAAATATTTGAATAGATTAGTGTATTCTGCGGCATACTGGCCCCACATGATGGTCCATGAAAGATGGGCGGGGGTGGAGTGGGATAAGGGGGATGGTTAAACACAGTGAACTTGAGCAATCCTGTACCCTGTGTTCCCTGTTAGGGAGGCAGTGTGGGTTAGCCAAGCGGATACTTAGAAGAAACCTTTGTAATTCATCCTAAATCACTGTTTCCACAGTTCACTTAAGCATGCAAACATTTTGTTGTCCTTTTACAGAGAAGGTGGAGATAGTGAGAACCTTGAACACTGGAATACACTTTGAGGAACTAGATTTTATAATTATTAGCATCCCGTCTAGCCCTCGAATTTTCTGATGCTATGTTGGTCTATTAAAAAGTAGTGAGATGTGTCCTGATTGTAAGACAATTATGTCAGCAAACTTTACAATGTAAGTTATGTCAGAAAATTTACAATATGGTGAAAAATAAAAGACTAATAAAATTCCTACTGAAAATGATTCATGCCAAATACTCCCATTTCCTGATATTCTACACCACAAAGAGCTGTCAAACAGCAACATAAATCAAGGGAAAAATGGAATAGATATAAGATTATTAAGGGAAAAATGGAATAGATATAAGATTACTAAGCATTAAAGGTTATTACTTTCACATCTCAAATAAGGAGCCTTTATACAATAGTATCCTTTTTTTTGTGCAGAGAACATCTTTATCATTTGCCAAATACATAAAATGAAGAGTCAGAAAAAGTATCTTTAAATAGATGCTTCCACTTTATATATACCTGTGGTTGTAAGGTTGATGTATATCCAGTATATGGGTGGACAGTGCAGAGTAAATTACAGAGAAAAAGAACGAATCAAAAGGAACCCAAGGGCCTCCCTGGTGGCACACTGGTTGAGAGTCCGCCTGCTGAGGCAGGGGACACGGGTTCGTGCCCCGGTCCAGGAAGATCCACATGCCGCAGAGCGGCTAGGGCCGTGATCCATGGCCGCTGAGCCTGCGCGTCCAGAGCCTATGCTCTGCAACGGGAGAAGCCCGCGTACCGGGAAAAAAAAAAAAGGGAACCCAAAAGATATCCGTTCCCCAGCACTTAGAGAAGCTGGAATGAGATACGGTGCGGAGTCACCTTGGAGACCAGGGTCAAGGGAAATCATAACAAAATTACTTTTTAGTGACATTCTAATGGCTTGCTAACAGGACCAGAGGAAAGGAAAAGGCAGTGCCGAGATCCTGGGTTTCATTTTTCCCTCAAATATTTTTTTTTTCTAAAATTAACCTTAACGTTTGCCTTCAGCTAGATAAATCTAGGTCCAATCGCGGCTCTGTCATTTCATGGCTGTAGTAGCTTGTGCAAATCCTTTGATGTCTCTGAGCCTATTTTTCGTGTATGTAAAATTGAGATGATAGTATGTAATTTTCACACAATGTAAAAACTAGAGAGAGTGTAAGTTAAAGTGCCTGACACACAGAAAATGCTCAATAGATGCAGCAATGGTCATTACACTCTTACACTCTATATGCAGGTCTGAACAAGGCACAGTGGAACGATGTGTGGATTCTGTGGTCCGTTGTACTCCCCCACCATTCTACTTAAGGATACCTCCTCTCATGAAGCTGGCCAGGAGTCTCACATCCATCAGGCTAAGCAATTACCCCCCCACCCCGTGCTGTCCCACCACAGTGTGTTATAGTGAAAACTAGCAAAGGCCGTGAGCTTTGACTGTGCTCTGATACGGTGCTCAGCCTATCACAGGCATAATCTCGCTAACTTTCCACAGCAGCTGTTACAAATGATGAACCTGTAGAATGAGGATGGTGATGGTGTCACCCAAGGTCACCCTGGCATCAGAGCTGGCACTAAACCAAAAGCCTGTCTGACTTTAAAGCTCACGCCCTTCCTCTTCACACTGTACCAGTACTTGTATCCAGATCCATCCGGTGAAGTGGTTTTGCTCTAGGCAAGCAGTTCCCAGCCTTTTCCTGAATAGGTTCTCTTTAAAGATAAAAACTGTGTAGACCTCTATCATATCCCTCCTCAATGATACTTGGGCTTTTTCATTTCTTTCTGGATGACGCACAAAGATAAACACTACCCTGATTGCAGATACGCTTTCATACAGACAGGCATGTTATTAGGCATGACAATAGCCATATACATTAGAAAAATAGATTTACTATTGTGTGGGAGATAAACCGTTTACCTAAATCTGTAGCCTAATCATTGGGATTCACTATCTAGCTCTTTCTTGATCCCGCCAAAACTTACATTTGACTTAGAAGGTCTTCTTTTAGATGTGTGGGTTAATCTGTATTTTGTATTATTGTACATTTTAACAGAAAGATCCATTCTCATAAAAATGAAAATTTTAGATATTCTTTTATTTATTCTGCATATTCATATATAAATTCATAATGCATGTACTTACTATTTGCCGGGTGCCAACGTCTGCCCTCACAGACTTGTAGTCTATAAGGATTCACGGATAAAGAAGCCAACCAGCAATTAAAATGTATTCTGGAAATTACTATGAAGGGCAGTACAAAGTGCCTTAGGAGGCTGGAAGGCGATGTCTAATTCAGGGTATGAAGAAAAGCCTCCAGGAGGGAGTGATATCTAAGTCATGGCAAAAAGAATGGTAGGAAACAGTCAAATGAAAGTGCCTATGAGGAAGGAGTAGGGTATGGATGAGAGAAGGGATGGTGGATTTAGGGAATCAAAGAAGCTTGGTATATGATAAAGATAAAATGTGAGGAATAGAGTGTCCTTAAATGAGGCTGGAGACCGTGGCACAAGTCTTAAAGGTCCCTGTAAAGGAGTCCAGATATCATGTGGTCTGACTGACATGAAGAGAAAAATACTATACTTCTTTAAATTGCCCAACACAGATGCCAACTTTATCTTGTGCAGATCCAGCTCTGTGCCAGAGCTCTTATAAATCCAAATCCTGATGCTTCACCTTTACCAACCCACTTTTACCAATCTGGTGCATCTACCCATGCCCCAGCTACAGTGAGTGTTGGTGGCTACCAGCTCATAGATGTTGCCCTCCTCCAGAAAGCTGCCCTGAGCTAGTGGAAGCCGCTTCACCCAGGAGGGATATGCACCACCTGACAAAGGCTCTCTCCCTTAACTGAGCTTTCACCAGGCTCCTCTGAATCCTCTGCTCCACTAGCTGGACCTTGGGCCTCCCAGTCTGTCCGTGTAGAATCCAGTTCAAGCAAGAATCTGGCTTAGTCCGTTTGGCAAAGATCCTCCAGCCTTGGTATCTGACCACCCCCTCTATCTGATGACATTTCTCATCCCCTACCCTTGATATTATCTTATCACCCTGGCCTGCTTGCAGCAAGAATTCTGTTGAGTCAGTTTAGCAAAAAAAAAAAAAAAAAACAAAACAAAAACAAAAAAACCCTTATTCCTTAGTAATTTTTCACCCACTGACCCTGCTCCTTGGTTATAAATTTCCACTTGTCCTTGTTGGAGTCAGAATTGAGTCTGATCTCTTTTCCCTACTACAAAACCCCATTGTAGTAATCTTCCATGAACAAAGTCTGCCTTATCATCTTTAACAAGTGCCATAGATAATTTTTTCTTTAGCACACCCATGGCTGAGTGATTATGGTATAAGGATGCAGTGAAGAGTCCAAGGCTTCCCCCATGCATCAGACCAAGACTGGACTTGACCTGAAACCACATTTTCACTTGCCTCTTTCTCCTTCCTTACTCGGCCTCACTCCCTCCTAGAGAGGTTTTTCTGAAGACCACCCCCTACATAAATCAAGGGCACCTGAACTCCTGGTCAGGCTCTGTTTCAAAGGGATCCATGGAAGACGTGCCATAAAAATTAAAGAAAACCTTTATGAGGTGAAATACCCAGGAAGGATACTAAACTAAGTAAAGTTATCTTTGAATAGATGACTCAGTAAGTGGTTATTCACTGTTCACGTGATGCAGCTTCTTGGCATGGCACGACAGTTTAGAAAATCCCGTCCAGAAGACAAAAAACTCTTTCATAATTACTCATAATTTTCCTATGCAATCTACTAAATATCAAACAGGGACTCTATAGACCACAATAACGCTCCATGAAGTTCTTCTCCCTCCAATCCGCTTTCCTCACACCAAAGGGGCTTCCTAATGTTTCTCCTTAAAGATTCCCTAGCTCTTCTACTTCGATCCCATTCTTTCCTCCCCATTTCTTCCCGATTGTACATCATGAGAGCATAAAATACTCTCACACCTCATACCCTCTGAGGTTAAGTAGAAGCAGATGGTACGTGAGGAAGGAATAAAATGCTAGAAACATGCATATATTCATAATTTCCGTTCCATTATTGTCAAAGTGCTTCACACATTTTCTGTTTGTTTATTTGAGGACTAAATCTTTCATGTCTTTCTCTAATGTTCTATCCATTTCCCTAGCAAGTTGTGCTCTATCAATAAAGCAGAAGCACAGCTAAACCCCTGAAAGAAAAATTGTGTGTGTGGGGGGGGAAACATTTCATAAAATAAGTTAAAACTAAAATGGCTACGATGTGCTTCTTATCTCCATCTCTCTTCACACCTCCCTTGAGGCAAAAATGCTTATTATTACCAATAGAGGGTTCTAGAGTACCAAGAGAGCCTTCCTTTTAAGGCTCTCTTAAAAGGAGTGTGAACTGGGAAAAAGCAAAAATGTAGGAAGATCAAAGATTGTCTTCATTGTGAAAAATGATTAACAGTCTCCACCTTCCAACCAATGTGGCTGTTTTGAGACTGTAAAAAGCACTTGGCACTCTTCCCTGGAAGCCCCACAATGGCACTCAGAGGTCCACGGATGACCCTTCCACATGTGCTGCCAAGAGCTATCTGTACCTTGCTAGAGTGAACCACCAGAGCTAAGGAAAGTCGTTAAAATCTTAGCCCTGGAAAAGGTATCTGGAAGTGCTTCCTTTAGTTAATAGGGGCAGCAGCAGCAGCAGTGGAGTCCCATTTATTGCAGGGTGTCAACACAGTGCTGTTCTCTGAATGTACAGCACTGTGTACAGCAGACCTGGCTCTGCCAGAGCCTTCAGGAAGCCCACTTTCGGTCAAGTGGGGTGCTTTTCTATTTTATTAGATGCAAACTAGGGAAAATCACTGTCTTTATGGCTTCAAGAATTCTGTGTGCATACTTCAGATGTCTGATTTATATGTTTTTCTAACCCATTCCAAAAAGAAAATGTGATCGTAGATATTTTTTTAAGGGTTGCAATGCCAGATTTTATTCCAGGGAGTTGAAGCAATGGATGGCTAAAGCTGCCTCCCTTTCCCAGACTATTTAGTTGGGATTAGATCAAGTCTCCCGTGCAGTCGTGAGTTCCTTGAACGAGGTGTCCGTCTTATGCGATGTTGTATTCCAAGCATCTACCATATAATCAATTAGTGCTCAATGTTTCTGAACTGAATTTCTTCCATCCACATAGTAGGAATATAAGAAGCTTTTCTTATACATCCAGAAGTTACTCTGATAAATTGGTGCCTAACAATGTATGTTATTAGGCTGTGTCCTCTCATTAAATATATTATTATCAAATGAGATCTTAT
Source organism: Neophocaena asiaeorientalis asiaeorientalis (assembly GCF_003031525.2). Taxonomy (NCBI): domain Eukaryota; kingdom Metazoa; phylum Chordata; class Mammalia; order Artiodactyla; family Phocoenidae; genus Neophocaena; species Neophocaena asiaeorientalis. Next base: position 3,790,804 of record NW_020174553.1, read on the forward strand.
AGTCTCAATTGTACAAGAGGAAGAAACTGCATATTCCACTTCCTCAATATTTCCTCTCCATGCCAATACCTTACACAAGAAATATATTTTACCAGATCAACTGAAGTTATTGATAACTAGAGGTAACATACAGTACAATATTAACATTACATATTATTCGTATTGTTATAACCTTTTGAGTTCCTAATTATAAATAATGGGATTGAAGAATAAAGAGAGAATTGCTTCAGACTAGTTCTAGTCTCAATTAATAAATATTGCTGAACTTTTGCTTATCCCCTGCCTATTTTCTGCTATCGCAACATCTTCTGGTGACCAGAATGGCAGCCTATTGAAAAATTAAACTAGAGGGAGGTAATAAGCTGCAAGTCATAAAATCGTAAGTTCAACCTAAATTGGCAAACAGGTGCACCCTGATAAGCAGACTTGGAGTTTCCATGTGAAACTTGAGCTGACTCTGATTAAACTAAATACGCTGGAGCAAAGCAAAGAGTGTGGGGTGAGATGAATCCCCAAAACTCAAATGCCGAAAGCACTACTCCGTGTTGAAAACAATCAAGAGGAACCTAATCGGTATGTCTTCAAGATATTTCACTATAGGATCTCTCCTAGAATGCACACGTTTGGTAAATTCATGACAGTATTAAAAAGGACTCTTTTACTGTACATTGGACATTTTAGAGAATTTAATGGCTTAAATTAAAAGTCTAGTGAAGGCAATGAATACACACCACTTTGAAAATTTCTTGGGCAATATAATATGGAATTTACTTCTATGGAGAAGTCTCAGTGAAGTCTGTCAAAGGTATTCTTGATTGAATAAAGGTAACGTTGACTGAAGGCAATTTTAACATTTTGCCATTAAATAGCCAATGAAAGTTACCTAGCCAGTAGGACTGTATGGCTGTTTGTATAATGGGAGTTAAAAAAGAAATCCCTTTAGAAAGGCTACTGTAATATGCAAGCGGAAAGCTCTTGCCATAGAGGTCAACAGAATACTGGTAATGCAGACTCAGTTCTAACAAATCAAGTCCTGCACAGACTGAGTTACACAGAATCACTGCTCTTCCAACAGGATTATGGACATAGAGTGTAGCGTTTCTGAAAGGAAGTGCTCCCTTGAGAGTGTGTACCACTTTATATACCTTCTGTCACATGCACCCCAATGTTCATAGCAGCACTATTTACAATAGGCAAGACACAGAAGCAGCCTAAATGTCCACGACAGTGGAATGGATAAAGAAGATGTGGTTTATATACACAATGGAATATGACTCAGCCATTTACAGAAACATGGATGGATCCAGAGATTGTCATACTAAGTGAAGTAAGTCAGACATAGAAAGACAAATCTCATATGATATCACTTATATGTGGAATCTAAAAGAAAAAATGATACAAATGAACTTATTTACAAAACAGAAATAGACTCACAGACATAGAAAACAAAATTATAGTTACCAAAGGGGAAAGGGGGAGAGGGATAAATTAGGAGTTTGGGATTAACAGATACACACTACTATATATAAAATAGATAATCAACAAGGACCTACTGTAGAGCACAGCGAACCATATTCAGTATCTTATAATAACCTATAATGGAAAAGAATCTGAAAAAGAATACATATAAATGTATAACTGAATCACTTTACTGCTTGGCTATACATCTGGAACTAACACCACATTGTAAATCAACTATACTTCAATTAAAAAAGAAATAAAATTTCAGAAAAGTGTAAAAAAATGAAATAAAATACCCTCTGTTAAAGACAGAAACTGCTGCAGTACCACTTGGTAACAAGTGACTTTCATTTTTCAAATTAATGATAAAGTCCAGGAGCTAAGATACATCACGAGGGCCAGGATCAACTGACCTAATATTCTGCAACATCCATATAAATGACCATGAGTGTGAAAAAAGTCAAAGACATGCTCAATAAAAAATTTTTAAAGAAAACTAAAATAGGATCCTTTGCTACTGTTGTTAGACCACCACGGTTGATAAAGGCAAAAGTCTATGGGGTGAATATACTGTAGGGAACCTTCACAGAGACAATCTCAAGTTATCTACCACAAAAGTCTTTGAATAAGAGAAGGTTTGTACAAATCTGAACCAATTCCATAAGAACAGCTGAACAACAGACACTATTTTTAGATTCCCTAAGTTACTTTAGCGCCTAGCATAAAGCTTGTATTATACAAAGAATTAATCAGTATTAGTTTCATTGAATTGAAATCTATTTGGAGATCAGTATCAAACCAACTCTGAATTTGTTCAACTGAAAGCTAGACATTTATCTTTCCATTGAAGGGAAAAAACTGAAAAATTCACTAAAGTGTTTAATCACAGCATCATGGAAACCTCCACACAAATAGGGGTGACTAGACAAGTCATTTCAGGGTTAAATTCTAATGGAAGGTAAGACTTCACGAGGTCTATATGTGGTTGTGAACAAAGCATTTGAGAAACCTTAGTGGTCAGCAGGTTATTCTGATGGCCTGGGATTGGCTCAGATAATGAAGATTTCAAAATTGAGTAGCATTTCCCATGTATCACTTTGGGTTTAAATGTGAAAATATGTGGTGTTGGTCAAAAATCCACGTTGATTCTGCAGGCCCATTCTGGAGGAAGAACTTTACAAATGCCATTGCCTCTTTTTTCCCAAACTAGCTTGAAGTGTTCCTAGTTCCAGGAATTTTCTCTGACAACAGGTCTAGATTTGCTTCCTTCAGGTTGGAATCTGGCCACATGTGTCTCCTGCCATCACCATGTCTCATCAGCCCCAGGAAAATGCTCACACTAAAAGAATGGAGCAGAATATTCTGGATATGTCCAGGCAGACGGAGTCTGCCAGGTTTATCATTTCCTAAAATGGCACTCCATGTTCACTGCTGGGAGTCATTCCTGCAGAGGAACTAGAGAGGCAATATATCTTGGCTTGCGTCTCCAATTGTAATTACACGGCAAACAAAAATAGATTCTAGTTGCTGGTCAGTCTGTTTTACTCCTCATTTGGTTTTGCCAAAAGATTTTCCTCTCTGGCGTAATGCTGAAGTCAGTTCTCTTATACTCTCAACTTCTGCCTGGAGAAGCCCACTCATACGCAGTATTGTTGAGCAATTTTAAGTTTGCTAAAGACGTCAGAGCAGAAATGAAGTAGGGGATTTATATATAGCACATTTCAAGGAGAATCACCCTCAAATCCTGCTCTTCTCCAGACTCCGTTGCTTTACTAGCAGTTACATTCAACCCCTCTGTAAGCTGTCACCTCAACTTTGCCAAGCCAACTCTGCCCCCCACACTCTTATATTCCTCTCACCTCCATACAGGACAGAAAGAAAAAAGCTAAAGAAATAATGATAACAATTCTTGCATAAAGATGACACTGTTTATCCGAAGGTAGCAGAGAAACATAGCTCTGTAAAGACTCCTAGGGAAACACCATTAGTTTCATTCAGGCATCTCCTTGGTGTGGTACCACCCTCCCCATTCAGCTTATCAAAATAGTTGTTCCAAACCCAAAAGATTTTTTCCAAGGAGTATTATTTTGCAGGAGTACAGATTCTTTCCATATTGTTTCTGTAGGAAATGGGCACCTGGACCAGTATGATTTCCAACCACAGGAATTGAGATCGAGGGACCTGTGCCTTTAAGTTCTAGAGAGCAGATGGGCAGTGTAGTCAAAGTGCCAGGTTCTCTTCCCCGTGCAAATGAAGGAGTAGACCCATTGGGTTCAACTATCCCAAAGTCAACTGGGTCAAGATCTCATCAGAGTCCCACTGGAAAGGGAGCTACTTTGCTCTCTGGCAAAGAACTATTAATGTGATCTCAACTAATATCAAATAAATGCTTAAGGGTTTTAATCTAAGCTTGCCTATTAATGGGGGGGTGGATTTAGGAGAATTATAAATAATTACAGATGTCAGGAATGATGTACTGTTGTTTATTTTGCATTCCTAATAGTGATTTGCTCTTTTGGAGTTTAATAGCTGCATTTCTAATATGATTAGCTCAAAATAATAACAGCTTCAGTGAAGGATTTATATTGAAATCCTTTTTATTCCCTGCCTGTTTATTGCTAAGCCAATATGGAAAGGTATAACATTTATCAGCTATTTGGACATTTGTCTCCTGAAAAAAGTCTTCTATATTAGGAAATTTAGTTGGACTTAGTGACCAAAATGTAGACGCAAAAAGTGAACATATTTGGCCTCAGCCAAACAAATAGGCACAGTTCTGCATATTCAGAAATCGTAAGATACTACTGGACACGATTCTATACAAGCACATTCTAGAGACTAAGTTCCATAAAAAATAAATGATATTGTAATGTGAGGTTTCTTTTTAAAAAAAGTTCTAGCCTCCTTTTATCAGCTCACATGTAAAATTCAAAATAAAAATATTCTCTTACATAAGTATAACAGATTTGTGACAGTAACAAAAAAACCATGGTGATAGTGTTAATTAGTTAAGAATCATTGGAATGACGTATGTACTGTAAATGTAGACAAGCAAATTCACCTTGTAGCACTATGACTCATTTTGATTCTAATTGCTTTTGCAGGACTTTTATCCTTTCCCGAAACTTTATTAACACAAAGACCACAAAATTCAGCTGAATCTAGCAGAGAAAGGTATCTACGTTAACATTAATTTCTTGGAGAGGTTCTGCCTTAGAATATAAGTGGCTCGAGATTGCAAAGTATCAGAAAACGGGTCCCACTTCCCACCCTGCCCCTACCCTCAAACCCAGGACCCTAAATGAATTCTTCATTATGCTGTAAAACAGTCATACCAAGTAATACTCTTTCCTCCTAAGAAACAAAGAGTCAAGCCACAACAAAAAGCCTGTTGTTATTTATCATTTTTATAATTAATCCTAAACTGGCAAAGCCAGCTAATCTTAAAATAAATCAAACTGTACAACTAAGGGAATAATGTACAGAGGTGAGGGGAAATTTTATCCTTTCCAAATGCATAAGAACTTTCCATAACGTCATTAATGAAGGAAAGAATTAACACACGCCTTTTTATCAGTGCTTAGTCACATACTCTGTTTGGGGAGACATATACCAACAGGAGGAATCTCCTGGTATATGTAAGACCAGATCATAGCCTTGGATTCAACTTTGGTCTCAGCATGAACCTAATACCTGAAATTGAATTAACAGAATAATGATGAAATGCACCATTTGAACATAACTGATGTCTTCTAGCTAACATAAGCTATATTTTTTAGTTTAACAATACCATATGTATTTTTTCCCAATTTTTCATAAGAAGTAAAATCTTTCCTTTGTGTCACTTTTTTCAAGTTTCTCTGAGTGTTCTCTCTGAGTTATCCTGACCCATGGAAAGGTGAAAGTTACAGTCTCACCTCCCTACATATTTTTTTCATTTTATACCAAGTTAATTCAAGTCAACCAGTACATATTAATACCTGTTGTGTCTGGGAATTAGTATCAGAGAATGAGACAAATTGAAAGCAGTTTAATTTGGCATCCACTGGGAGTGTTTACATTTAGGTTCACAAGGTCACAGATTATGTTATACCTGAATCAAGCTACTTTGCTGAATATTCTATTCAAAGATAACAAAAAAATGATAAAATGAACTCTTTCCTTCCAGAACACATATGAGAGATTTTTTAAAAGAAAGAGCCATTTACTTAGGTCATTTCGTTTCATCATAATTTGGTTTTGAACTCTTGGTGTGGTAATAAAATCCTACCATCAACTTTGCAAGATGCAGGAAAGATTGCTCTTACATGCCTGCCTGCCAGGGTCCCACCTAACTGGGCTCAGTCCCTGGGTCTCTGGCATATTTCCTGGCTATGCCTCCTAAGACATGAGCTCTCATTATGAATGAGCTGAAATGCAGACTTAATACAAACGAGATTCCTCCTGTAAATGTGTGTATCGCTCAGGAGTCACTTCAGGTAACATTTTCCATGCAGGATTTAATTGCTAGAGAGCTTTTCTCTTCTATCTGCCAAACATTTTTTTTTCCTTGTGTTCTTTGAATACTAAGGCACATGAGCCTGCTAACACATAGACAATACTAACATGAATTTTTAAACATAGTCTACATGAAACAATTCACATGTCTGATTTATTATACATTCATCTGATTCTTTACATAATAAAGCAACAGACTTACAGAGAAACGATGGGTTTCAAAATTGTGCTTGACAATGTGGAAGATAAAGAACGAATCTAAAATATTATCCCTGTTTTCAAGGAGATCAAAGTCTCTTTGAAAGAAAGAATAACACAGTAAGCAAACAGCAAACTGTTCAAGATATTATATTAGTAAAGTTAAATTGTGGTGCTCTCTTGAATATGGGGACGTCTAAGAGGCATCTCAACCTTAACAAAACCAAAGCTGAAATTCTGTTCTTACCCGCCAAAACCTATTGTCCTACAGTCTTAGCCTTCTAAGTTAATGACAAATCCACCCTCCCATTTCGAGCCATTCTTGATTCCTCTCTCTTTTTTTCACACCATATCCAGTCTAAAAGCAAATCTTGCTGGACCTACTGATAAATATGTGCAGGACCTTCTGACTACCATCACTGCTACTACCCTGGCCCAAGCCACTGCCATTTCTTATCCAGATTCCAGTTGCAGTCTCCTAACCAGTATCTCCCCTTCCTTCTTGCCCACTATAGTTTAATCTCAACCCAGCAGCCAGAGTGGTTGTGTTAAAATGAACATCAGTTGATGCATCATGCTAAAGACCCTCCAGTGGCTTTTTGACCCATCAAAGCAAAAAGCAGATGTTGTACAGTGGTCTACAAGGCTGGTCAGGATCTGAATCACATCACTCATCTGACATCATTTCCTAGAGTTCCTCCCATCTTTGATCCTTTCCAGCCACAGTAGCCTCCTGCTGTTCCTCTAGCATGTGTGGCATCCTCCCATTTCAGGGCCTTTGTCTGGTTCTTTCTGTAATCATGTTCTCTTAGGGCTTGCTGCCTCACCTAAGTCTCTGCTCATAAACTGCCTCCTCTGAGTGCTTCCCTGGCCACCCTATCTAAAAGCACTGATTTATTTCTCATCCAATTCTTATAACCTCCTAAAATATAAATACTGTAATTGTTTATTCATTTGTTTTTCCTTCTCCATTAGAATAATCTCCTATCTCCTTCTTATACTGCTGTATCACCATTACTTAGGAGAGTTCCTGTCACATAGTAGGTGTCAAATAAATGTTTGCTAAATCAATGAGGCCACTTAAGAAATCTTCAAAAGCCAAATTAGCCTTCTTTCAAAAAACTTCTATTTACTAATACCAATTGATGTAATTTTCACCTGCTTAATAAAACTTTATCAATGTATCAAACTTTAAGTTTAAAATGTATGAAGTAAGCTATCTAATTAGATTTCTAGATACGTTTTTGTCTCTAAATAATGTTCTATTTTCTCAAGTACCTTTTTCTATCTTCATATTTATTATCTATTCAGTCCAAAAATGGGGCCAGAGAGTTAATACTTGGGCACTGCATCAATGAGGAAGAATAATATCAGCTGCTGAAACAAATAACCCCCAAATCTCTGTGCCTTAACACAGTAACAATGTGTTTCTCACCTACATTATGGTCTAATGATTCTCCTGATGGATTTCTTCCAAGTGATGACTTAGGATCTAAGCTTCTTCTATTTTGTGACGTTGCCATCTTAAAAAGGTGGCTATCAAGGTTGCCAAAGAAAGTGAGAGTGAATGTGAGACGATTATGCAGGGGGTTTTATAGCCATGCCTGGAAGTGGCATACGTCATTGTCCTTGTATCCCTTTGGACAAAACATAGTCATATGACTCCAACACAGCTTCCCAAGCAGCTGGAATATGTAGCTTTCCTATGTACCCATGAAGAAGAAATCAAACAGGACCCCAGTGTCCAAATGAAAGAATATTCCAGAAAAGTTCAATCTCTTCATCCAACTGTTCTGACACAAAATTTTTGATCATCACTCTAAAAATCTTGAACAAGAGTCCGAGGGTTAAAGCAAAGGATGTCAGGGAAAGAGTGCAATATAGAAGGAAAGCATCGGAATAGTTCCACAAGAAGAGTTATGCTTCTTACATTTTGCATCAGCTTGTGCTAAAGAATCTCTAAGGAGGCATTTTTTTAGTCCCAATTGTGTTTAGAAGTCTCCTCATACCAAGTAAAGAAAGTAGACCATTGGACAGTCAAAATTTTGTTTCTTTTTGGTTTAAGCTGCCTCTCAGAGGAACAACTTTGTCCAGATCAAAAGATCCCCAGGAAAAAAAAAAGATCCCCAGGGTTAGCACTATAATTCCAAATTGTCTTTGGTGAAATTGTGAGAGAAAAGAATGCACACGGGTTAGCATTATAGTGAGAAAACATAAAGGAAGCAGGTTTACGGCCTGGAAGAGGCACAGTTTTAGATTGAAAAGATGCCATGAGCTCACAAAGTGTCTGTGAGATGGGTGTTTGAGTGAGCTTTTGTCACTGGAGCTTGGTCAATGACCAACCATCACCTATCAGGAACCAGACAAAACCTCCTGATTCTGGGTAGATGAAACTAAAACAGAAACTATTCTCAGGAACACAAAAACAAGATTGAGGAAGTCCTTATAAGGTCTTGAAATGGTGACCTGGGACCAAGTTTGTCCAAAGGAAGCAGATAAGAAATTTTATGAACATATCGACCCCCAGGCTGGCTTGAGAACAGATTTACGGGCTCATCCTCACCCTATAGACAAACACCATTCAAGACAGACAGACTAACAAGGCATCAGACAAGCAGGTATTAAGTAGTAAAAAACAACTTCACTAAAGGACAGTACAAATATGATCAGAAAACCAAAATCCCAAAGAGGGACTTATTCCTAGGAAAACAAAATAAACTCAATGCAAAAGGGCTTTAAGAAAGTACTGGAGTTCAATTTAAACTATAAAATATTATTATTACTTTATAAAATATGATTGTTCTTCCCTCCAAATGGGAAAAAATTCTGAAGGATTTCAATGAAATGACAGAGTTCAATTCTTCATTTATTATCTTCCAAGCATGGGCTGGTTGGCTTCTCCAGCAGGTAGAGAGAGAAGGGGTCCCAGGTATGTGCAGGTATTGAAGAAATCAAGATGGGATAATAAAGCAACCAAAGACTTTCAGAAGTTGGCCTGGCACTCACAGCTAAGCCGTGTTACTATGTCCTGTCGGACACAAATAGAATACCAACTTCAGACAAACTTACTCTGAGACCGTAATAAAATAAGAAGCAAGGCTAATTCAACATTTTATCTAAGAAAAGACAAAGACAAGTTGATTGTGGCACCCACAAAAGGCCAAACACCTCTTCTCTTGGCCCAAATGAGTGACTGCTAATTCTTTACAAATTATAGCTTTATCTTGGTCCTAGTTTCCTCTTTCTACAGGCAAGATTTATTGGGATGCCCAATCATACAATTACCCCTCTTTCTGATAGCATCCAACCTAGACCTACTTCCTTAGTCCCTCCCCCATATACCCAACCATAGCCCAAAGACATTATTAATTCCTTTCTCCATTTTAAGTGTAAGCAAATTTTTCTGTTCAGGGTAATAAAGTGATGATGCTACTTGATCTCTTTCTCATGCCAAGTAATAGAGGCAGTAGGGTTCAGTTGGTGGTTAAGAGCCTGGGTTTGAATACTGTGCTTGTCTGGTGCACACCCCCAGTTAATTGTAGAATGGAGATGATATAATAATATCGACTACCTCAGAAGGCTGAGAAAATTGATGATGAGATATGTATAGCATATATAAATATAGCGCCTGGCACATAGTAAGTAATGGGTTCAGAGGGACATGTTTGCATGGTTATTGATCTTGCAAATGCAGTAGCCAGCCTCACTGAGAGCAGGTCTCCTCTGCTTTCCCCACAGGAAAATCTCATATTCCAAAGTCACAGCAACAAGCTGATAACCTCTGGCCTAATGGAGACCTTTTTTTCCACCTCTGCCCATCCCGCGTCTATTTGAGCAACTATGTGTAGGAAAACAAATTGGTTGACTGATCAAAACATTCAACTGTTTTTCTAATGTTTTGCCATCAAGAAGAGACACAGCCTAAGGGTAAGTAGTTAAGCTAATTACTTTCAGGATCACATATTAGCTGACAAGCAGGCTCAGCTCAATTTATGAAACATGCTGCTTAGGAAAACCAGTGCACAATTGATGGGGTAGTGGATGAACGCTGTCAATTAAGGAAATAGAACTAAAGTATACTGAGAAAAGTACCCTGGGTTTGTAAGAAAAAATACTTTTATTTATATTGCATAGGTAACCAAAATTAGAACTTATGTATTTGTTTATTTTTTTATTGAAGTATAGTTGATTGACAATGCTGTGGCAATCTCTGCTGTACAGCAAAGTGACTCAGTTATACACATATATGCATTCTTTTTTATATTCTTTTCCATTACGGTTTATCACAAGATATTGAATATAGTTCCCTGTGCTATACATTAGGACCTTGTTGTTTATCCATTCTATATAAAATAGTTTGCATCTACCAACCCCAAACTCCCAGTCCATCCATCTCCCTCTCCCCCTCCCCCTTGGCAACCACAAGTCTGTTCTCTCTGAGTCTAGAACTGTTGTATTTAAATATCCCTTTGTCCATGTGCTAATCATTTTGATTTAAATTTTGTTTTATTTTGCATACACATTCTCAAGATATTATTTATACTCTTTTCTCCCATTAGCAAATAACATACATTGGAAGGGATGAAATTTGTAATGTATTGCTCATTTTGGCAATTATTGACTTGGGATAAAGGTTTATTTTCCTATCTCTCCCTTAAAGGATGGGAATTATTTTTCAGCTGTTGCTCAACCCAACGGTTTTCATATAAAAGTGTTTTTTTAAACATACTCTACTGCTGTTTCCCAGATTGGTTAGTTACATGAAATGAATTTTAATTTTAGGAATTTTATTTATGGTATTTGTCTACATCGTTTAAAATATTTTCTTAGACTTAGTGCACAATTTCTTTATCATTCCTGTGTATCCATATTCAGGTCTTTTAATTATTTTTACCCAACAGTTTCCTTGAATCTCTGCACTTCTCCATCATGTATTTCTAGAATGCAGCTACCCAAAGCTGACTACTGCACTGCTGAAGCTGTAAAACCACCGCCACCCTGGTCCATAAGGATCCTTCCTTAACAGGCCAAAGTTACATCAGCCTTAATTTATTGACACCACATATGGCAAAATCATTCGATCTCTAGTTTCATCTGTTTCTCTTTTGGCAATTCAGTAGCCTAGGTTTCTTCTGCCCATAAAATACTTGAGTTGTGGACTATTCTTTTTCAAATTATTAATATACTTTGAATTTTTTCCCGTTAGAATTCATTTTGATTCTCCATTGCCCAAACTACCGATCTATGCCTTCACTTCTTTTTGTACAACTTTGCCTGGAATATTCGATTCTTAACAATGAAGTATTTTCAAAAAACACTAAAATATTAATGAAAAAAGCCTTGTAAGTTCAGAGCACATTTCTCTTGAAATTTTGTATGACATAAAGCCATTATTTAAGTACATATAATGAAAACTGAATTTTTGAATAAAATAAAATGAACAGAAGTAGTAAAAGAGATGAAAATATTACACACCCCTTTTTTAAAAAGATAGTAGAATTAATGTAAAAAAATAATGAAAATGAAGGGGCTGTTAAAATCATACTTTATTACACCTTTCAAGAAGTACTAAGGAACTCTAGATCTATCTGCAAATATCTAGAAGGATCATAGAATCTTAGGTTTGAAAGAAATATTAAATGGAAGTTCAAATGAAAAACCCAACCCGAAAGCTGCTGCTTTGTTAACCTGTCCTAATTGATCTTCCTTCTACCACACAGTGAAACTCAAAAGTCTATACCTGTGTCCTCAGATGTTTGTAGATTGTTATTTTCATTCCCATTTCAAACCCTTACTTGTTTTGATGTGGTTTTAACACCTCTTACCATTTTAATGGCTACCGAGGAACACACTAGTTTTCAATGTATATTTTAAAAAGTGACACTTGAAATTGAACACTTGATTCTAGATGATCTTTAATTGGTATAGTGAGCAATACAGTTAATTTGGCAGTGCCCGGCCACCTCTAGCATGGTGAATCACGCTCCTTGGGAACATAATGGCCCAGATCAGCACTCAGCAGTTATTCCCACCTCCTTCAAGTATGTTGTTTAGTACTCTAATAACTGGAAATCTTAAAACTCTACTTCTCAGCCTTTCCTCCTGCTAGGATTTTGGTCTCCCAGTTAGAAGCCATCATGAGATATCTGGAATGCACCAATGAGGTGGAGGCCATCTTATTTCCATACTGCTTTTGGCTGTTTCCTACTGCCAGGAATGTTTACAGAGATTCCAGCATCCAATCACCAGTCTGATGGGTATTGAGAGACTTTAACCACTGAGGCAGCTGTGTTCCCCATACAGTCAGTATTCAGGCAGTTGCTGCAATCCTTCCTCACTGATCCTAAGATTGCAGCTGTGGTCAAATGTTCTCGAGCTCACTCTTCAATGGCAACCTTCTGATTTCCCCAGTTTCCCCTGGCATGTGAATCTCATAGTATTATGTGAGCCATTCCCTGGGGACCACTCTAGCATCTGATTTCCAGCCCTTCCAACAACTATTATTATAATTCACTGTATTTAACTCTGCTTAAAATGCATAATATGTTTTTTGTTTTATGCATAAAACCCTATATGTCATAAGTACTAAATATAATGAGACTATTATGCACTAGGACCCAGGCTCTTCACCTATATTACACAGAAAATATCACATCGACTTATTATACAGGTTTGAGTCATATAATAATCATATTCTACTAAACTCCCCAGCCTTCTGGTTCTCCTTATGGGCAAGAAGGCTCCAGTGTCCAAAAGCAAGCCTCTGAAGATCACAGGCATAAGCAGATAGCAGCAATGCACACAAAAGCTGGGAGACAAGAGCTGGTAAAAGGGAACAAAGGAACACCCAAGTGTCTGTTATACAACTTATGAGACATGTGAGAATTGATGAGTTGAATCTGTACTTTAAAGTGTTGATAAATATATGGTCTAGGACTGGGTCCATTCTAGAGAATTCTATCAACATTACAACATTGTGAAGAGGAAATCATATCATTCTATGGTAGTCACAAAGTACGTAGCCAAAAATGGGTAAGTAATGAGAAATAAGTGTTATTCTAAGATACATACTTTTGTCTCAGCCCTAAAGACATTTTCATCTCCAACTAGGATAGAATAAGCTTGACCATTCTAATCTTGATACAGTCAATGTCTAGCTTCAAGATCATATCTAAGAAAGAGTTAGACATTTTATAATATCACCCAAAGGCTCATTAGTCATCCCTGAGGCTGTCCCTTTTTAATTCATTTATTTGATAATGCAGAGAATGAATGAGGCATATGCTTTCAAATTTACAAGCATTACTAAACTAGTCAGCCTGTTAATACTCAAATTATAATTCAAAATGACCTTGATAATATGATATCACTTATATGTGGAATCTAAAAAAAAATGATACAAATGAACTTATTTACAAAACAGAAATAAACCTACAGACATAGAAAACAAACTATGGTTGCCAAAGTAGAAAGAGTAGGGGAGGGATAAATTAGGAGTTTGGGATTAACATATACACATGACTACATATAAAATAGATAACCAACAAGGACCTACTGTATAGCACAGGAAACTATACTCAGTATTTTATAATAAGCTATAAAGGAAAGACTGAAAAAGAATATATATATATGTATATATATGTGTGTGCATGTATATGTGTATATATATGTGTATATAATATATACATATATATATATAACTGAATCACTTTGCTGTACACCTGAAACTAACACAACATTGTAAATCAACTATACTTCAATAAAACAAAAATAAAAAATAAAGCAGTAAGAGAAAAAAACAGAATGGCCTTGATAAGAAAAACTTTCTTGCAAAGACATATACATATATTGGGGACATGTGTTAGAATAAGGATAATACACACACACACACACACACACACACACACAGATGTGTGTATGCAATGATAATATGATATCACTTATATGTGGAATCTAAAAAAAAATGATACAAATGAACTTATTTACAAAACAGAAATAAACCTACAGACATAGAAAACAAACTATGGTTGCCAAAGTAGAAAGAGTAGGGGAGGGATAAATTAGGAGTTTGGGATTAACATATACACATGACTACATATAAAATAGATAACCAACAAGGACCTACTGTATAGCACAGGAAACTATACTCAGTATTTTATAATAAGCTATAAAGGAAAGACTGAAAAAGAATATATATATATGTATATATATGTGTGTGCATGTATATGTGTATATATATGTGTATATAATATATACATATATATATATAACTGAATCACTTTGCTGTACACCTGAAACTAACACAACATTGTAAATCAACTATACTTCAATAAAACAAAAATAAAAAATAAAGCAGTAAGAGAAAAAAACAGAATGGCCTTGATAAGAAAAACTTTCTTGCAAAGACATATACATATATTGGGGACATGTGTTAGAATAAGGATAATACACACACACACACACACACACACACACACAGATGTGTGTATGCAAACACAAGAACAATTAAAGTATGTGGCAATACCAAACAGTATTCTTAACAGATGAACTTTTTTAAAGAGGGTCCAGGGTCCAGAGGGCAATGATAAGAGGTCAAAAGATAAAAATCACTCTAAGTATAACTTTAGCTCAAACTGAAAAAAATAAAGAAAGCCAAGAGAAATCATTATTACCTTCAAATTCATACAGGGTTACTTTATGAATGAAACCATGAGAGAATAACTAGAAATAAGCCAGTTTAATCAAGGCACAAGGGAATAAAGAAAAATGTCTTAACCTTTGAGGTGGTAAGTAGATCTTTGAGGTTGGGGGGCAGGATCTTTTGGTTTCCATCTAATCCCTGGCTAGTGGTCTGGCCCAGGTGTCTTCAATTTGCCCCTCAAGATCCACCCTCCAACCTTCTCCACGTGCTCACTACTTTAGAGATCGCTCTGCAGTGAAGGACATCTAAGTTAGATTTCAGCTCAGCCAAGGGTGGAGCCTCAACAGATCAGAGGGAGACACTAAAGCAAGTTCAGGCTATTTACTTCCTTGTTCCTCACTCTGCAAGTTCCCCTCGAGCTACATATATTATTTTGAAAATTAATTTTCTCTGAAAAACACTTAAAAAAAAAAAACCTATAGGGGTTTCCCTGGTGGCGCAGTGGTTGAGAGTCTACCTGCCGATGCAGGGGACGTGGGTTCGTGCCCCGGTCCGGGAGGATCCCACGTGCCGCGGAGCGGCTGGACCCGTGAGCCATGGCCGCTGAGCCTGCGCGTCCGGAGCCTGTGCTCCACAACGGGAGAGGCCACAACAGTGAGAGGCCCGCGTATCGCAAAAAAAAAAAATACTATAAAATGACACTGCTTCCCATTTTGCATATACCTCGGGAACCATTTATGGAGACTTTTCCACAGTAATCTTGAGCTTTCCTAGCACAACAGCTATTTTTATCTTGGACATCTGCATTAAAAAATGCAAAATATTTATCTTTCAAACTGTTGGTTTAATCTAAACCAGTGTAAAATGTTTTACGGTTTAATTTCTTAGTCTTTTAAGTTTCTTTCCAAAATAAATATGTCCTGTGGCTCTTTGGTCTCACTTTTACAATCAACAGTTTTCATTGTTGGCTTTTCCCCATGTGGAAAGGAATTGGATTTAATTCCTTACAAAACGAAAATCTGAAAAATGTATTTGCCAGTGATGCGACCTTAGCCAAAATGGATGATTCTAGATTTGGCTTCATCGTTCTGGTTCTGGGTCAAAATGGATTTGTCCGGCAACTATGTGGAAAAGGATTAATATGTGATTGGAACATTTTGAAAGGCAAGGCTAGTGACAGTCCTGGCCTTACTCCCTCTAACATCTTGAATCGTCGTTGTCTGGACTAGAGTCCATCAGCTGCCTCAGAAACAAAGGGGGGCGGTAATGAACGTGTTCATTGTACTGAAGGGTTTTAGAAAAATGGGGACAAGCTCGGGAACGGATGGGGGGTAAAATTCTTGTCATATATGGGAATTCTGCCCTGGATATTTCACATCGCTGATATATTTAAGCACCTTAGTAGAGTATTAGGTATTGAAAGAGACTGACCATGAAAGAAACGCATACTATCATCTTACCCTTCTAAGAATATAAAAATCACTTTACCTAAGGAAGAGGGAAGTCTCAATTTGCCTTTTACAGTCATCATATATACTGATACTAGATTGATTATTACTATATCTTGGTACATCTGATAAAATTTTCCAGTTCCCTAGTTTCAAAGGTAAAAATGTATGTATTTGGGGGAATCAAAGATATGTGTATTTTCCTTAAATAAGTGAAATACTGAAAATAGCAGTCACCTTTCCTTTTTACAACAAGCAATGAGCATGTCTTTCATGGAACATAAAGAATATTGTATGAGGTGGCATTAAGGAATATAAAAGAAATCTTGCTCTCCAGGAGCCTATAATCCTAACATATCATTTTATTACAAATCTCAGAAATTACCTTGCACTCTGAAAATATTCACACCTCAAACATAAGAAATCCAATGAACCAGCCTTCCCTATTAGGACCAAATTGCTACAGGAAACTAGCTTCCTACCTGGGTTATTTAGATAGGGATGGCATATTTACTACCTCAGAGACACTCGGCCAAGGTAGGTGCTTGTCACTGGTCTCCAGCGTGTGACAACTAGAACAAACTCTTGTCAGCATAAGTGTCTCATGGTTTTAGATGGGATCGTCACAGCACATCCATCAGTGCAAAAGAACGCATGACTGAGAGACTAAATTTACAGTGTTTACAGAGAAAATTCATGTATATTACACAATAGCAAACATTTCCAGAATATTCATATAAATAATGGAAACCTTTTAGAACAGTTTAGGGTTATTTAGAATTTATTTTAAGAATGTACTTTCTCTTTATAACTTTTCTATTAATCCATTCTAAGGCCTCTTTCAATTAATGAACTGATTAAACCATTTCAAATAGGACTAAATCCAAAAATAAAAGCCCACTCCCTGAACTTTTTTTGGTGCCCTCCCTGAGGCTGAATTTTTAAATAAAACATACTTTCCAATCGAATTATTTTACTGTAATAATGTTTTTACCATTTATACTCTTTATAAAATATGCATTGAGGATATACCTATATTTTACCTTACTTAAAAGTGTGCAAATTTAATAAAATGAACAAGAAGAAGGTACAAATGGTGAGGTTAATCTGCCATGTCCAAAGATCACTAACCTCATTTGTTTGGGTATCTTTGAAAAAAACTTAAATAAATGTTTAAACATACATATTTCTGTAAGCCAAAAATATACAATCATAAAACCAGAGGGGCAAATCCTTTGCAGATATTATGTAGACAACTCTGCTACCTTCAGTCTTCTGTCATTCCATGTAAAATAATTATTTCATTGTATAAATTTCTTATATAATTACAAAAATATTTTTTAATTGAAGACAATTTGGAAAATGCATTTTATACCAAAACTACTATTTCATAGACTAGGCTGGTATAGGCAAAATTTTGAAATGGAGTTTTCTAAGGTTTTAGTACTCAATTGTCTTTTTCCTTTACTTTCTTAGGGATCGCCTATATTTCTACTGTTTCAACCACTTGCTTTATTTTCTGTCTGTATAACTTCTGATAGACTCCTATTTTTAACTCTCATCTGAGCTCTAAATACTATTCATATTTGCTTATTGCATAGTCCCACCCAAATAGCTCATTGAGATCTCAAATATCCAGTATTGAACTAATTCATCACTTCCGCTCCAAAAAGTTCTTCCTCATTAGATTCCTAACTCTTTAAATGGAATAACTATCTTCCATTTCTAACACTAAATATCTCAAAGTCATCTTTTATTCTCTCCTTTCCTTTATTCTCCTCTTTCAGTCATTGTGCAAATCTTTGTGCCTATCTCTAGAAATCACACCCTCTTATTCACTACCACTACCTTGATTCAGGCATCATTACCTTTCTTTTATACTTTTTATTGAGCTGTAACATATATACAGAAAGATGCACAAAATGGATAGCTCTATGCATTTTTGCAAATATCCAGCACCAAGATCAAGAAGCAAAATCTCACCGATACCCTAGAACTCCCCTTGTGCTCTCTCCCAGTCACTAACCCCACGGGGATAACAACTGTCCTAACGGCTAATAGCACAGATTGCCTTTTGCCTGTACTACTAGGATGGCCTCTGAACTGAACATCTTATCTCTAGACTCTCTCTCATCAATTCCACACATAACCACCAAAAAACTCTTTCTAACACACATTTGTCCATGGTATTCCCTTCCCCCAAACCTCCACTGTTTCTCCACTAGATCCCAGAATGCAATCCAACCTCTTGGTATTGCCTGTAGTGACTTAAACCCACACCCCAATTAATCCTCAACACCCTCCAGGTTTATCCTTTTGGCTGACTTGCACGTCCTTTGAAAGGTGTAAGCACTGGTTAATCTAAAAGGAAGAGAGTTCTAATGGTTGAATATCAGTCACTGTGACAGCAAGGATTTCAATCCATATAACACGTATGGTTGATATCTGGGGAAGGGCAGGTAGTATTGAGAAAAAAGGAGAAGTGCAGAAATCATATTTCCTCCCTGACATAATCATCAGATAGGTCTCTGCAAATAGAATAAAACATGAGCAACTGGGTAAAACTGGGCAAAGGAAACTACTTAGTCCATTTCTTCATTCATTCATTCAGCAATCATTTAGAGGCACATTCACAGTGTGAGGTGAACATGCAGATGCTGCCACAATTCCTGTGAAGACTATATACCTGTCTTCACTCACACAAAGGTCTCCATTCTCCTCTGCCAGCGGTTTGGCACCTATGGAAATGCTAATT
Source organism: Neophocaena asiaeorientalis asiaeorientalis (assembly GCF_003031525.2). Taxonomy (NCBI): domain Eukaryota; kingdom Metazoa; phylum Chordata; class Mammalia; order Artiodactyla; family Phocoenidae; genus Neophocaena; species Neophocaena asiaeorientalis. Next base: position 3,809,804 of record NW_020174553.1, read on the forward strand.
TCATTTTGAAAATAAGCAACTTCTTGAAAGAGCTATATTCATTTGCAAGCCTGTCTCTTGCCAGATATTCAAAAGCAGGTGCAATGGGGTCAGCTACCTCTGAGATATAAACAAAAGGTTTCGTGTATGAGTCAGTGTGACCTTTACCGGCAGAAAACAGGAGAACCAGAGCTAAAAGCAGCAGCTTATGTACTTAGTTAATCCAGCAGCATGAATAAGCAGAGTGTAAAAGGTACAAGTGTTTTCAGTGAATGTGGATTAAATGTGGGGCTCGTGGGGCTCCTTCTCAATATTCATAGATGAAATGTGGCTAAAGGCTTGAATTTCTTCTTCATGGACCCCCCAGCTCATGGACAGATGCATTCAAAGAATTATCACATTTCTCTGCAAAAGTTGGGAGCTTCTCACCCAACAAGTTCATCACCTATATAAGTAGATTTTAATGAGTCAAGTCCATCAACCAACAAAATAATCTTTCTTTTAGCAAAGTAATAAAAAGTACTCTGTTCCTTTATTTGGAATTATTTCAAATATTTTCCTCATGCATCTTAGCGATTCTTCTTAAACTCTTTTGCAATTTGCCTCTTCAAAATAAAATTCTCCTTTAAAAGTATTTTTCCTTCCTAATATCTTTCAGGAGGAAGATTTCCTATGGTAAATACCCTGCAGCTAATTTCAGAGAATATTAAGCAGTGTTTGTTTTCGCTTGTGTATATTAATACTTAGAAATGTCCTAGAAGGTAATGAACTTAACTTGTCTTGGCAAAAAGTATACAAACTGTGAAGAGTACAGTCTGGGAGCTCTAGTCTGGTTTTCTGGACTTAATTGAGCATACAATTTTTCACTTGCAGATTTTTGGCACTAGAGAAGAAGAATATTGGTAGCATGACATTTACCCCAAGAGAATTCAAACTAGAGTTCACTTCCAGCAGTGGCATTAGGTTCCATGTTGCTTTCTCTATAAATGACTCGCACAATGTAGACCCTCACATTAATCATCTGTTGAATAAATTAACAGCCAGTGTATGCATGTGTGTACGTGTATAAGTACAAAATGCCTAGGCACACACGCAGCTTGACATTTCACTGGAAGGAGGCCCATGATGATCTAAGTGCGTTTTGTACCACCACTCTGAGTTCTCTGAACTAACACTGGTGTATCGTGAGTAAGCGGCTGCACTGGGGCTTTCTCAAGCCATCATTCTGACAGCCCTCAGAGGTCATTGAGGTCAGTAGGTGATAACAGAAAGCATTTCTCACAGAAGTCAGGCCTGTCTTTCCCCTTCTGGTCATGCTGTTCATTTTGGTGGCATCAGAGTGCCTTTCCCTGGGATTGAGACAACGAGAAGAGTTTCTGTGAGCCTCTGGTAGGGCTCAGAAAACAAAAGCTCTGCTGAGGGGTTCCTGGATAGAATCAATTAGGTTTTCCTTGGTGTTTTCTGAGGTCCCAGGAAGCTTTTTCTCTGCAGATTTATGGGAGATGTTTGTATTTTCTGTAGGTCTCTTTGCATAAGAAAAAAGTGCTTATTAATAACTAGGCTTTCTATTCAAATCCTTTTTGATGCACTTAGCAACGCAGGCACTTTGTCAAAGGCCGAGGTGACTGTCTTCTCTGCAGCAAAGTCATAAATTGATGACTGTTATTCGTTTTCTCAGCATTGTATTGAATTGATTGAAAAATTACATACACACAGAAAAGTGCTCATTGTAAGTATATACAAAGTGAGCACACCATGTAACTACTCCCCTTTTAATCAATATTCCTTCGAGAAACCACCATCCTGATTTAGCTAATACCATTGATTAGTTTACACGATTTTTGAATTTTATATAAGTGGATTCATAAATTATGTACCCTAATGTGTCTTGTTTTCTTCTACTTAGTATTATATTTATCAGATGTATCCTACGTTGTTGCATATTTTGGAGTTCATTCATTCTCACTACAGTATAGTATTCCTCTGCAGAAATGGACCAAGAAGAATCCATTTTACCCTTGACCAGCACCTGGACTGTTCCCAGTTCGGTGTGCCTGTGAATAATGCTGCTGTGAACACTCTTCTGTATGCCCTTTGGTGTGTACACCTTAGCACACATTGGTACATAGTTCTGTTGGATATAAACCTAGGAGCGGATCTGCTGGTGTTAGAGTACGCATATCCTCAGTTTTAATGCCAAATAGTTTTCCAACAGGTTTGATCAAATTTACACACCAACCAGCAGGGTTTGAGAGTTGGTATTTTCAGTTTCTCGTCAAGGCCATCTTGATACATATGTCATAACATCATATTATAACTGTAATTTGCACTTCCCTGAGGATTAAAAAAGCTGACAACTTTTCATATATATTAGTCATATATATTGGGCATCCTCTTTTTGAAGGTCGTATTATTGATAACTTTTTCCCATTTTACTGTTGGGGTTTCTGACTTTTTCTTATTCACTAGGGGGAGTTATATACTCTGGTTACAAATCCTTTGTCTGTTACATGTATTACAAATACCTTTTCCCATTCTGTGTCGGTATGTTTTCCCATTCTTTTTTTTTTTTTTTTTGTATTTATTTATTTATTTATACAGCACGTTCTTATCAGTTATCTAGTTTACTCATATTAGTGTATATATGTCAATCCCAATCTCCCAATTCATCACACCACCACCCCACCCCCACTTTCCCCCCTCGGTGTCCATACGTTGGTTCTCTACACCTGTGTCTCTATTTCTGCCTTGTGAACCAATTCATCTGTACCATTTTTTCAGATTCCACATATATGCGTTAATATATGATATTTGTTTTTCTCTTTCTTACTTCACTCTGTATGACAGTCTCTAGGTCCATACACTTCATTTCATTCCTTTTCATGGCTGGGTAATATTCCATTGTATATATGTACCACATCTTCCTTATCCATTCATCTGTCAATTGGCATTTAGGTTGCTTCCATGATCTGGCTACTGTAAATAGTGCTGCAATGAACATTGCGGTGCATGTGCCTTTTTGAATCATGGTTTTCTCAGGGTATATGCCCAGTAGTGGGATTGCTAGGTCATACGATAATTCTATTTTTAGTTTTTTAAGGAACCTCCATACTGTTCTCCATAGTGGCTCTATCAATTTACATGCCTGCCAACAATGCAAGAGGGTTCCCTTTGCTCCACAGCCTCTCCAGCATTTGTTGTTTGTAGATTTTCTGATGATGCCCATTCTAACTGGTGTGAGGTGATACCTCATTGTAGTTTTGATTAGCATTTCTCTAATAATTAGTGATGTTGAGCACCTTTTCATGTGCCTGTCGGCCATCTGTATGTCTTCTTTGGAGAAATGTCTATTTAGGTCTTCTGCCCATTTTTCGACTGGATTGTTTGGTGTTTTAATATTGAGCTGCATGAGCTCTTTAAATATTTTGGAGATTAATCCTTTGTCTGTTGATACATTTGCAAATATTTTCTCCCATTCTGAGGGTTGTCTTTTCGTCTTGTTTATAGTTTCCTTTGCTGTGCAAAAGCTTTTAAGTTTCATTAGGTTCCATTTGTTTATTTTTACTTTTATTTCCATTACTCTAGGAAATGGGTCAAAAAAGATCTTGCTGTGATTTATGTCAAAGTATGTTCTGCCTATGTTTTCCTCTAAGAGTTTTATAACGTCAAGTCTTACATTTAGGTCTTTAATCCATTTTGAGTTTATTTTTGTGTATGGTGTTAGGGAGTGTTCTAATTTCATTCTTTTACATGTAGCTGTCCAGTTTTCCCAGCACCACTTAATGAAGACACTGTCTTTTCTCCATTGTATATCCTTGCCTCCTTTGTCATAGATTAGTTGATCATAGGTGTGAGGGTTTATCTCTGGGCATTCTATCCTGTTCCATTGATCTACAGTTCAGTTTTTGTGCCAGTACCATACCATCTTGATTACTGTACCTTTGTAGTATAGTCTGAAATCAGAGAGTCTGATTCCTCCAGCTCCGTTTTTTTCCCTCAAGATTGCTTTGGCTATTCGGGGTATTTTGTGTCTCCATACAAATTTTAAGATTTTTTGTTTTAGTTCTGTAAAAAATGCCATCAGTAATTTGATAGGAATTGCACTGAATCTGTAGGTTGCTTTGGGTAGTAGAGTCATTTTCACAATATTGATTCTTCCAGTCCAAGAACATGGTATATCTCTCTATCTGTTTGTGTCATCTTTGATTTCGTTCATCAGTGCCTTACAGTTTTCTGAGTACAGGTCTTTTACCTCCTTAGGTAGGTTTATTCCTACGTATTTTAAACTTTTTGTTGCAATGGTGAATGGGATTGTTTCCTTAACTTCTCTTTCTGATCTTTCATTGTTAGTGTATAGGAATGCAAGAGATTTCTATGCATTAATTTTGTATCCTGCAACTTTACCAAATTCATTGATTAGCTCTAGTAGTTTTCTGGTGGCATTTTTAGGATTCTCTATGTATAGTATCATGTCATCTTCAAACAGTGACAGTTTTACTTCTTCTTTTCCAATTTGGATTCCTTTTATTTCTTTTTCTTCTCTGATTGCCATGGCTAGGACTTCCAAAACTATGTTGAATAATAGTGGCGAGAGTGGACATCCTTGTCTAGTTGCTCATCTTAGAGGAAATGCTTTCACGTTTTCACCATTGAACATGATGTTTGCTGTGGGTTTGTCACATACGGCCTTTATTATGTTGAGGTAGTTCCCTCTATGCCCACTTTCTGGAGAGTTCTTTTCATAAATGGGTGTTGAATTTTGTTGAAAGCTTTTTCTGCATCTATTGTGATGATCATATGGTTTTTCTCCTTCAATTTGTTAATATGGTGTATCACATTGATTGATTTGCATATATTGAAGAATACTTGCATCCCTGAAATTATCCCACTTGATCATACTGTATGATCCTTTTAATGCGTTCCTGGATTCTGTTTGCTAGTATTTTCTTGAGGATTTTTGTATCTATGTTCATCAGTGATACTGGTCTGTAGTTTTCTTTTTTTGTAGTAGTATCTCTGTCTGGTTTTGGTATCAGGGTGATGGTGGCCTCATAGAATGAGTTTGCGAGTGTTCCTTCCTCTACAATTTTTTGGAAGAGTTGCAGAAGGATGAGTGTTAGCTCTTCTCTAAATGTTTGATAGAATTCACCTTTGAAACCACCTGGGCCTGGGCTTTCGTTTGTTGAAAGATTTTTAATCACAGCTTCAATTTCATTACTTGTGATTGGTCTGTTCATATTTTCTAATTCTTCCTGGTTCAGTCTTGGAAGGCTATATCTTTCTAAGAATTTGTCCATTTCTTCCAGTTTGTCCATTTTATTGGCATAGAGTGGCTTGTAGTAGTCTCTTATGATGCTTTGTATTTCTGCAGTGTCCATTGTCACTTCTCCTTTTTCATTTCTAATTTTATTGATTTGAGTTCTCTCCCTCTTTTTCTTGATGAGTCTGGCTAAAGGTTTATCAATTTTGTTTATCATCTCCAAGAACTAGCTTTTAGTTTTATTGATTTTTGCTATTGTTTTCTTTGTTTCTACTCCACCTTTTTCTGCTCTGATCTTTATGATTTCTTTCCTTCTACTAACTTTGGGTTTTGCTTGTTCTTCTTTCTCTAGTTCCTTTAGGTGTAAGGTTAGATTGATTGAGATTTTTCTTGTTTCTTGAGTTAGGATTGTAATACTATAAACTTCCCTCTTAGAACTGCTTTTGCTGCATCCCATACGTTTTGGATTGTCATGTTTTCAGTCATTTATCTCTAGGTATTTTTTGATTTCCTCTTTGATTTCTTCAGTGATCTCTTGGTTATTTAGTAACGTATTATTTAGCCTGCAGGTGTTTGCGTTTGTTACTGTTTATTTCCCTGTAATTGATTTCTAATCTCATAGTGTTGTGGTCAGAAAAGATGCTTGATATGATTTCAATTTTCTTAAATTTACCGAGGCTTGATTTGTGACCCAAAATGTGATATATCCTGGAGAATGTTTTGCGTGCATTTGAGAAGAAAGTGTAATCTGCTGTTTTCAGATGGAATGTCCTATAAATATCAATTAAATCTATCTGGCCTATTGTGTCATTTAAACCTTGTGTTTCCTTGTTAATTTTCTGTCTGGATGTTCTGTCCATTGGTGTAAGTGAGGTGTTAATGTCCCCCATTATTACTGTGTTACTGTCAATTTCCTCTTTTAGAGCTGTTTGCATTTGACTTATGTATTGAGGTGCTCCTATGTTGGGTGCATATATATTTATAATTGTTGTATCTTCTTGGGTTGATCCCTTTGATCATTATGTAGTGCCCTTCTTTGTCTCTTGTAACATCCTTTATTTTAAAGTCTATTTTATCTGATATGAGTGTTGCTGCTCCAGCTTTCTTTTGATTTCCATTTGCATGGAATATCTTCAGAGCTGTCCCTAGGTCTGAAGTGGGTCTCTTTTAGACAGCATATATATGGGTCTTGTTTTTGTATCCATTCAGCAAGCCTGTGTCTCTTGCTTGAAGCATTTTAATCCATTCACATTTAAGGTAATTTTCAATATGTATGTTCCCATTACCATTTTCTTAATTGTTTTGTTTTTGTAGGTCCTTTTCTTCTCTTGTGTTTCCCACTCAGATAAGTTCCCTTAGCGTTTGTTGTAGAGCTGGTTTGGTGGTGCTGAATTCTCTTAGCTTTTGCTTGTCTGTAATGCTTTTGATTTCTCCATCGAATCTGAATGAGAACCTTGTTGGGTAGAGTAATCTTGGTTGTAGGTTCTTGCCTTTCATCACTTTAAATATATCGTGCCACTCCCTTCTGGCTTGTAGAATTTCCGGTGAGAAATAAGCTGTTAACCTTATGGAAGTTCCCTTGTATGTTATTTGTAATTTTTTCCTTGTTCCTTTTAATAATTTTTCTTTGTCTTTAATTTTTGTCAATTTGATTACTATGTGTCTCAGCGTGCTTCTCCTTGGGTTTATTCTGCCTTGGATTCTCTGTGCTTCTTGGACTTGGGTGGTTATTTCCTTTCCCATGTTAGGAAATTTTTCAACTATAATCTCTTCAAATATTTTCTCAAGTCCTTTCTCTCTTTCTCCTTCTGGGACCCCTATAATATAAATGTTGGTGTGTTTAATGTTGTCCCAGAGGCCTCTTAGGCTGTCTTCATTTCATTTCATTCTTTTTTCTTTATTCTGTTCTGTGGCAGTGAATTCCACCATTCTGTCTTCCAGGTCACTTATCCATTCTTCTGCCTCAGTTATTCTGCTATTGATTCCTTCTAGTATATTTTTCATTTCAGTTACTATATTATTCATCTCTGTTTGCTTGTTCTTTAATTCTTCTAGGTCTTTGTTAAACATTTCTCACATCTTCTCGATCTTTGCCTCCATTCTTTTTCTGAGGTCCTGGATCACCTTCACTATCATTATTCTGAATTGTGTTTCTGGAAAGTTGCCTAGCTCCACTTCATTTAGTTGTTTTTCTGGGGTTTCATCTTGTTTCTTCATCTGGTACATAGTCCTCTGCCTTTTCCCTTTGTCTATCTTTCTGTGAATGTGGTTTTCATTCCATAAGCTCCAGAAATGTAGTTCTTCTTGCTTCTGCTGTCTGCCCTCTGGTGTCTTTACCCATTCTGAGTGCCTTCTCACCTTCTTCATGATATGAACTTAAGGACTTATGTTTTAATAAATATAAGCCCTTAAGTTCAACATAATACAATTTACCAATTTTTTTCCTTTATAGCTAGAAATATTTCCCTACCCCAATTGTCACAAAGATAGTCCTGTATTTTTCTTCTGAAATATTTTAATGTTATCTTTCATGTTTATATCAATTTTTGTATGCTATGAAGTAATATTCAAGATACATTAAACCATGTTATTCTTAACTGAGTTAAGTTGACATTCTTTTTTTTTTCTGTATAACTTCCAAAATTTAAGAGAGATCATCCAGGTAAAGTCTCAATAGGTCATAGTTTCAATAATATCTTGCCTGGGAAAGTACCTCTCTGTAATATAAAAACTATGATCTAATTAACACCTAGTCCCAAAAAACTGGGTAAAGGAAAACAAAATACTATCATTATTCAAGTAGAGAACTATATTTTCCTTCCTACTTCTGCAATATCTTTTGAACAAATGAAGCAGGAAAAAAGCAACAATTTGAAGATGACAGAAAAAAATGTACTGGACAAATAATTTGAAATTTCTCTGTCCCTGTGAGCTGCATGAGTGTTAGCTGCAGCTACACAAATGCAACTTGGGAACATCATCAAGTTTCCTTTCAGGATTGCTTTACCAATCCATATAAAAGGTGTCTTCATTTTAATATAAACCCATATATGCCACATTAAACAAATTTAATTTCATGCTTTTAGGATAACAGTCATTTAACTTTATTATTTACTATTTTGTTGGTTCACTACTTTATTTACTCTTTGTTATTTGAGAAATCAAGCAAGATATATGATTCTATTTATAAAGGCGCTATTTTATAAAATATTTTATCTTCTTCAGCAGTGTCCAGCAGAGCTAACTACTATGATGAAAATGTCCTTCAGCCACAGACCTTCACTGCACTGTCCAGTAGAGCAGCTGCTAGCCACATGTAGCTGCTGAGTACTTGAAATGTGTCTAGTGAGACCAAGCAACTGAGTTTTCAATTTTATTTAATTTTAATTCATTTATATTTAAATATAAATAGTCACATGTGGCTTGTGGGTACTGGATTAGACAGCACTGTGCAGGCCTAACTAATCTCAAAAGTGTGAAATTTTCAAGGAATTATCCCCATGGTAAGATGGAAAAAGGCAGCACTAATCTTGCAAATGATTAATTACATAGGGATTTACGCAACTAAGCAACCATCTCCAACCTAAAGTTAGAATGAGTAAGGATTCTAGTTCTGTACACAGACACACAGACACACACACACACACACACACACACACACACACACACACCAGGATTTTTGCTCAAGATGTAAAAGTTCAGTGCCAGATTGGAAGGCAGTATACCTTCTTGCTACCAATTACCATTCTCTCTATATATAACCTAGAGCTAAGTTTGTAAGATGCTTGGCAGGATTCCTACCACGCATTCCATACACTAGGAATTAAATACCACCTTTATCCAAGTTCCAGGAGAGAGACCAAGCTTACTTTTTTAGGAACATTAATCAAAAATCTCTTGAAGAAACCACTTCCTGCAGTTCCAAAGCACACAGAAGTTTATTCTGTATCACAAGCTGATGAACTATTAAAACACTGAATTAAAGTTTTGTAAATATACTTTAATATAGTAAGTTCAACTATGTCTTAAAAATACTTTATACCATTAATCTAGTTTAATATGTTCATACTGATATATACATCATCTACCTCCTTTTATCATTATCATTTAATATTATCCTAAAATTTACTCTTGAAATTATAATCTATTTTCATTAATGCAACTTTTTTTTTTTTTTTTTTTTTTTTTTCGTACGACTTCACAGCACGTGGGATCTTCCCGGACTGGGGCACGAACCCGCGTCCCCCGCATCGGCAGGCGGACTCTCAACCACTGCGCCACCAGGGAAGCCCAATGCAACTAATTTTATACTGCTTATAATGCCTTATATATGACAGAATTTAAATAAATTTTAAGTATTAATATTTAGGTTCAAAATAATTTTTCTGATTATAATATATATCTTCTGAAACAATACTAAGCCAAAATTTACAACATGTATATTTCTTGCTACAAAGAAAATGATTAATATATATATGAGTGTAATCTGTGTAGGAACAAAAATGGGGGGAAGGAGGTGTTTGCTTCATTTTATATTGTTTTGTTTAATAAAATAAGGTGCTGGGTTTTTTCCAAAGAGGAGCTTGCTTCCAATAGAATTTTTTTTACTAAAGTAAAAAATAAATAGTTGATATAAAATATCATATTAGTTTCAGGTGTACAACATAGTTATTATGTTGAGGTATATTCCCTCAATACCCACTTTGTTGAGAGTTTTTATTATAAATGGAAGTTGGATTTTGTCAAATTCTTTTTCTGCATCTATTGAGATGATCATATGATTTTTATCATTTGCCTCAATAATGTGGTATATAACACTGATAGGCATATATTGAACCATCCTTGCATCTTTGGGATAAACACCACTTGATCATGGTGTATGATCCTTTTAATATATTGTTGAACTGGTTTGCTAGTATTTTGTTGAAGTTTTTGCATCTATGTTTATTAGGGATATTGACCTCTAATTTTGTGGGGGGGTGGTACTGTCTTTATCTGGTTTTGCTGTCAGGGTAATGCTGGCCTTGTAGAGTGAACTTGGAAATGATCCTTCCTCTTCAATTTTTTGGAATAGTTTTAAAAGAATAGGTGTTAACTCTTCTTTAAATGTTTGGTAGAATTCACCTGTGAAGCCACCTGGTCCTGGACTTTTGTTTGTTGAGAGTTTTTTGACTACTGATTCAATTTCACTACTAGTAATCTGTCTGATCAGATTTTCTATTTCTTCTTGATTCAGCCTTGGAAGATTATATGTTTCTAGGAATTTATCCATTCCTTCTAGGTCATCCAATTTGTTGGTGTGCAATTGTTTGTAGTAATCTCTTTTCAACCTTTGTATTCCTGTGGTGTCCATTGTAATTTCTCCTCTTTCATTTCTGCTTTTATTTATTTGAGCTCTCTTTCTTTTTTCTTGATGATTCTGGCTAAGGGTTTATCAACTTTGTTTATCTTTTCAAAGTACCAGCTCTTAGGTCCATTGATCTTTCTATTGTTTTTCAGTCTCTAACATCCAATACAAATTTTTAAATCCTCAAAATCAACAGTTTTAATATCACAACTCCTCCTCTTATGCGTGTTTATTTAGAAGCTAAAAGGGAAAAGGACAAGTATAATGATTAAACTTTTTTGACTGGTTCCTTTAGATAGATGCATGAATTGTACATTACAGAGTTATTTAAAATAGTGAATATTTACAAACAACTTTATATTCAATAATAGAAGAGTAAGGAAGTACATTTTGGAAGATCCTTTCAGATTTATATAAAGTAAATAATGGTTATAAAGACCATGCACAAACAAATATATTTATTATTGTCATCTTCAGATCAAACTATATCAGAACAAAAGAAGCTAAGAGGTCATTAAATAAGAACTAGGAAGTGAAACTCAGGTAAATAATTTCTAGAGCGCTAGAAAGCTAAACTCAGAGATTATTGATAAATAATAGAAAATTACTGATAGATTGATAGAGAAATAGATGATAAATACACCGAGATATATATAAATATAGATACTATCACATGCAGTTCACATGTAAAATTAAAAAGGAAGATACAGTATCATTTATATATTACAGTAATAACTGTGTAAAGTGAAAACATATACTATACTGGGAAAACATTCTAAAGAATAATAACGGTTGTAATAGGACAGAGGATTTTTACGCCATAAAAGTAATTTTTTACAAAAAGTAAGAATTCTTTTCTCCCAATTACGTCCTTCAGTTCAAGCCTTTTAGTTGTAACGTTTTTTCCCACTGTAGTATTTTTCCCCAATACTATACATCCTTATAGTATTATTCCAAGAATTGATAAATTTTTCTTTGGAGAGAAGTCAAAGGTTAACTATCTCTAGTGGGTGATTAGAATCGTGGTATCTTTACTTTACAAATGAGCAAACAGGTCCAGAGAGATTAAGTACTTGTCACCTTCCCCCAGCTTTTTCCCCACTTGCACCAAAATTACTAGTAAGCAATGAAAAATGTACTAAAGGTTTTGTAGGGGCAAGTCAGTAAACTCTTCAAAATTACTTCAAAAACCACTCTGTTAACCTTATTCTCTCCAGTTTTGCTCTCACCTTGATACCAGTCCTAGTTCTCCTCTTTCACTCACACAGAGCGCTAAACCCACCTTCTGTTTCACAGAGCAATTCCTCTTGCCCCCAAACTTGCACACACAACTGATTCTCTTTGGTGAACAAAATTCCACGCGCTTTAAAGGTAGCTTAGCGACCAAGTATTGTACACAGACTTGCTCCCCTTGGCTAAGTAGCTTAATCTAAATTATGTGCAGTACCCTTCCCGAGCAGGATGAGAATATGGCCCATCTGATTCAAAGAAGGCTTTAATGATAGCCACCTCCATCCCCAAATAAGGACATATCTGGATCCATGTGAGACTTTCCCAAGATTCTGACTCTTGAAGCTCCCCACTCCACCAAGCATTGCCACAATGGTGGGCCCCTTAGCTATTAAGAATAGACTGCAGGTGAATTGAGGCTGGGAAGAAGCATTGAGAACCACAGACTTCATTTCAGTCACTCTGCAGTCATCAGAAGTTTATCATTCTGACTCCTTTCCAGACAGCAAGGCTGGCTTCTTTGGCAGCCCCCTAAATGTGGATGACCCTCTCCCCAAAGTGCTACAGTCAACCATCTATTTTGTTTTCACTTGATTTGCTTTGGCGATGAGCTCTTCTGAGGTCTAATAGCCTCCTCATCAGCAGGACATTCCTAATCTAGTAGCCCTCAACACCCACCCCCAGCTGTCACCAACAGCCCAATGCCACACTTCCAGCTCCTTCTGAGGTTACTCTTCCCTATAAAGTCCCCCCACAAATTAAATTGTAATAACAATTAAATGCATCATGTTCTTGACAACACTGCTGAAACAGCTTGACTTAGGAATGTTAAATATAAGATAAAAATCAGATAAATGTAAAACACATTTCTCCCTCGTACCAGAGGAAAATGTCACTTGCACTCTAGAAAAGAGCTTTTCTCCTTAAGCCAGTGGGCTTTCTTCTTACAAGAAGGTATCTTTTTCTCTCTAAAGATCAGCATGAGATACAATCTGATGTGAATTACAGTCTAAAACTTGTTTGTTTTTTGTTTGTTTTTTAACATCTTTATTAGAGTGTATATAATTGCTTTACGATGTTGTGTTAGCTTCTGCTTTATAACAAAATGAATCAGTTATACATATATATATGTCCCCATATCTCTTCCCTCTTGCGTCTGCCTCCCTCCCACCCTCCCTATCCCACCCCTCTAGGTGGTCACAAACCACTGAGCTGATCTCCCTGTGCTATGCGGCTGCTTCCCACTAGCTATCTACCTTACGTTTGGTAGTGTATATACGTCCCTGCCTCTCTCTCGCTTTGTCACAGCTTACCCTTCCCCCTCCCCACGTCCTCAAGTCCATTCTCTAGTAGGTCTGTGTCTTTATTCCCATCTTGCCCCTAGGTTCTTCATGACCATTTTTTTAGATGCCATATATATGTGTAAAACTTGTTTTTTTAAATGTTCAGGTAATGAAATTCTAGTCTGTTGTGTTAGTATCTTGTAATGATCAAAGAATCTTGTGTGATTCTAGACCCCACAGGACCTCAAGCTTTCATTTTAAAATTGCTTTTCCTGGGACAGCATTAAAGAGAGCCCAGGTAAACAAGCTCTGCCAGAGAATCTACTAACCTTAGGACACTGCATGGAAATTATATTAGAATTATTTTTACATTTAAGTTCCTGATACTATAATTTTGTTACCTCTTCATTCAAGTATTTTATAAGTAAAAAAAAAAAGAAAGAATGGAAGCCAAGAAGGCAAGAAGGAAAGAGAAAGAAAGGAAGAAGGAAGGAAGGAAGAAAGGACGGGAGGGAGGGAGGGAGGGAGGGAGGAAAAGAGAGAGAATAAAGTTAACCGAGGTTATATTTATGTGAATTCTCATTTAATTAATTTCTTTAATTAATTTCTTCTACACTGAAGAAACCCTAGTCTTCTAGTGCGAACATCAGATGAACAATTTAATACAAACGAATGGGATGTGCTGCCTGGGGTTTCCTTTGGAGGTAGAGAAACTTCCAGAAAACTGTTATTTCTTCTTTGCCCCAAATAATTTAAGTATAACTCCTAAGCTCACGAGGACTAAGTCCAGCATTAAATTTTACGTTCTATGTGTATAATCTAATCATCACTAAGCTCCCCCTTGCCTGTCAGGAAAGACTGACATTGGCCATGGTCACTGTAAACTACAGCAAGGTGATAATTGGATGTGTCAACTACGAATTTCCTGAGATTTATCTAACCTTCAAGAATGTTGAAAACCCTAGTGAAAACTGCATTCCAACTCACAATGTCGGCCTGAATCACCTTATGTAATTGCATGAAAAACACTCCCATAAGGGAGCAGAGCCAGATGTTTGGAGAAAGCTTTTAGTGTGATTCTACATCTCTAGAATGGTTTTCATCAAACTAGTATTCAGAAATAGATGTTTCTGAAGATGTAGTGGATTAGCTGGGGAGAGCAGGGAAGCTAACTTCTAAAGCTAGTGCTAAGCAATATTTTTCAGTGGAGGAAATGAGTTCAACCTTTTTTAGGAATTTGCTCAAATGAAGAATATCACACAAACTTCAAAAAGTAAACTTTAAATTATTTTACCTATTGTGTTTTGGATTCCGTATTTATCTCACTAACACAGGTGGGTGAGGCAGGTATTAACAGTTACTGAATGTACCGTGGAACAGATTTAAACACTTTCGAAGAAAACAGATACAATTTTTCAGAGACACTCAGGAGGAGTTTTAGTAAGTGAACTCTCCCACAACTATCCTACCTGCCCAGGATTTAATTTATGGTTCTGACTGTGTCAATGACTCCTTCAATTAGTTCATTTACTAGAGCAGTTTGAATTTTTGATGCCATTCCTTTTGAAAATTTTAATTTGTTTAAATAAATCGAGCTAAATTCATAGTAGAAAATAACTATATTTAACTTTTTTATTATATAATCAGTGGATGTTCATTAGAGCAAACTAGAAAATACCAATAATCAGTAAATGTATTGCTCCTTACTTCAGTGGAGGTCAAGCTATTTATTTCTGTAAGATGGCAGTGTCCAGAGTGATAAGAACAGATGCATGTAAGTAGATGTGTGGACTGCTTTGTCACAGTTTACTGGAGGCAGGAGAGGGATGGGGGCAGATAGTAATAAGCAGACCAGCTATTTAGATGCTGTGCATCTTGTTCCCTGACCATCATTTGTTGTACTTTTAGACATTTATGCTACTGTGGTCAAATAGACAAAACAAGATACATCACATCCCCACTCTGCAAATACTTATTTTATTAGTATCATGCAGGTGGTGTGACAGAATGGAAATGTTTGGCCCTCAGTAGCCTGCTGTGTGACTTTGAGAAAATTAACTTCTTTGTAAAATTGCAGTACTATTCCTCACAATACTGAAGCCTCCTTTATCCACTATCAGTGTATTATTCTATTGCTTTTCCATTTTTTGAAAAAGTATGGTTTCAGAAATTAGAATTTAAGAATACTTTGGTTTCTTTTTCATAACCAAAAAAACCCCAAAACATATTGTAATTTAATATTAAAACTTGAAGGAGAAAATAGAATTCTATTTATAGAAAGTTGTTAACTTGATCGAAATTATTCCTGCCTCTGAAGTGAAATATGCTCAGAATGGAAGCATTAAATTTTTGCCAAGTGTTAGAAACTACTCCCCTAAAATCCCATAAAATTAAAAAAATAATAAATTTAATTCAGTTTATAGTAAATACTAAATAAGCACATTTAACTTTTTTATTATATAATCAGCAGGTGTTCATTACAGAAAACTAGGAAATACAAATAAGCAGTAAGTGTATTTATACTAAGCCTCATTTTTCTCATTTGCAAACTCAGGATAATCATATGTATACTACTGGGTTCTTGGAATTAAATAAGATAGATAGGTAAATAGGTGGTAGATAGATAGACGGACAGAAAGCCCAGAATCCCACCACTGCTAATCTGATGAAAGTCAGGAACAGAGTCAGTTTATAATAATTCCTGGGATTTTACCAATAAGCTATAATACCATACTTTTTGTTTCAATCCAACTGCTTATCCAAGTTTATTTAAACAGGAAAAGAAATCAAGCACCAACTAAGCTCATGGCTAAATAAAACTTAGAAGATTAATGTCACTTTCTCTTCAATAAAAAGTGCATTTCTGCAATTCTTCTCTGTTGATCTTCCCAAGTAAAAGTTACTTGAGATCTTAATTAAGTTCAGGCCTAAGGATGAATATTAAGTAATGATTTCTTAAATCACAGCATCTCAATTTAAGGAGCCATGGCAAAGGCCATCCTTTGAGTCCCTTCCCCACTATGTTACTGCCTCATATACCTGCTCTGTTGTACCTCTCTCTTAGTCTGCTTATCTAAAATTAGAAGTAGCAAGGCACTTAATGGTTACAGACTCCTCTCTAGGAAGGATAGGAATGACTTTTAATATTAGATCATACTGTCCTATGCTCTTCTTCCAGAAATGGAGTAGAGGGCTGCCACTTACAGGAGAAGAAAGAACAGAGAAGATGGAAGACTGAAGTTTCAAACCTTAATAACTATGAGAATTTGGGTAATGTATTTATCTTAAGCAAGGATTTCTTTATTAATAAAGTAAGAAAAATAAAATATACATTTCTGGCTTATTACAGGGATTAAATAAAAGCATATGTGAAAGTTTTAAGATTCCAGACACACATTACTTTTCATTAATCCAAAAAAATTAGTTTGTAGGTTAAAGTTAGTCAATTGCTCATAAGCTCTTTCTTGTAATCAATTTTATTGAGGTATAATTTATATACAGGAAAAACAGAGAGAGAGATGATGAGAGAGAGAGAGATAGATAGATAGATAGATAGATAGATAGATAGTCTGGTGAGTTTTGATAAATGTATGCATTTGTAAAACAAATATTAGACTACAATCAAGATACAGAACAGTTCCACCCCACTCCCACGCACAAAGTGTCCTGGTGCCTCATCACAGACAGTCAGCCACACCAGGCCCAGCATCAGGCCACCACTGCTCTGCTTCTCTCTCTCTAGATTAGATTTGTTTCTTCTACATTGTCACATGAATGAGTATGTACTCTTTTGTGTTTGGCTTCTTTTGCTTAGTATAATGCCTTTGAGATTCATCCATGATGTTGTGTCCATCAGTAGTTTCTTCTTTTTTATTGATGAATAAACTTCCATCGTAAGATATACTACAATTCGTTCATCCTTTCACCAGTTTCTGAGACGTACTTCCCAGTATGGAGCTATTATGAATAAAGATGCTATTAACATTTATTTAAAGTTGTGTGTGCACATATAATTTCAATTCCCTAAGGGTAAATATTGAGTAGAATTGCTGAGTTGTATGTTGAATACATTGTTAACGGTGTAAGAAACAGCCAAACTATTTTCCAAGATGGCTGCTCCATTTTGTACCCCCACCAGCAGTGGTGGGGGGGGTGTCTTTTTAATTGTAGTCATTCTAGTGGGTATGAGGTGGTATCTCATTGTGATTTTAATTTCATTTCCTCAGTGACTTTTCCAGTGCTAGTTGATCATTCCTTCTTCTCTAAAGTGTTTATCTAAATCTTTTGTCACTTTTAGTTGGGCTATTAGTTTTCTTATTACTGAGCTGTAATAGTTCTTTATACATCCTGGGTACAAGTTTTTGTCAAATATATGTTTTTTGAATATTTTCATCTAGTCTGTGATTTGCCTTATTTTATTTATAAGAACACAAGTTTATAACATTGATGAAGTCCAATTTATCAATTATTTTTATGGTTCACCCTTTTAAATGTTTGAACTAGGAAATCTTTACCTGTCCCAGTTTTATGAGGATTTTCCTTTATGAAATGTTATACCTTTAAGTCTGTGATTCCCTTTTGAATTGATTTATGTATATGATAAATACATATAATATTTATATCAGTTTCATATGTATAATCCAGTTATTCCATCACCATTTGTTGAACAGCCTATCTTTTTGCTATTCTATCACCTTGGCACCTTTGTCAAAAATCAATAAATCCTGGGGTTTCCCTGGTGGCACAGTGGTTGAGAATCTGCCTGCCAATGCACGCGGGTTCGAGCCCTGGTCTGGGAGGATCCCACATGCCGCGGAGCAACTAGGCCCGTGAGCCACAACTACTGAGCCTGCACGTCTGGAGCTTGTGCTCGGCAACAAGAGAGGCCGCGACAGTGAGGGGCCCGCGCACCGCGATGAAGAGCGGCCCCCGCTCGCCGCAACTAGAGAAAGCCCACACACAGGAACGAAGACCCAAAAATAAATAAATAAAAATTTTTTAAAAATATCAATTAATCCTTTGTGTGTAGGTTTGTTTCTAGACTCTCTATTCTGTTTTATTGCTTTACATGCTTATCCTTTTTTTTTTTTTTTTTTTTTTTTTTTTTGGAAACGGGGGCCCTTCCTT